>NW_025407939.1:729395-980463 GCF_008403515.1 Naegleria fowleri | reverse complement strand
TGTGTCAGTGTTTGATTTGTCATTTATCTCGGTTGTTGTATTCTCACCTAATATTAATGGTGAAAGGATCAAGTTGTCCCTAATACACTTTCCACTATGGTGTTGCAATAAAAGAGAAAATACCATTTCCCATTTCTTAGGGTCATGTTGAGGGAGAGATAATAGCAAATTCAACACTGAGATTGGGTTACTGATTTTTGTAATTGAGTTTGGATATTTCTTTTCTAAAACCTCTTTTGCAACATGTTTAAGAATTGGGTCTGAGGTATCAAAATGATACATATCGCTGTTAGTATCATAAAAGTCAAAATTTGGTTTTGCTAATCCAGTTCCTATTAATGAAGAAGCTAATGTTCTGTCGCAAGAAATTGATTTCCCTAAAAAGGCATCATATTCATTTGTGATTACTACGTCCAACAAAAAATTAAGATCAAGACGGTCTGTTGACTTCTTACAATCAAATCTATGTAAAACATTTTTTTCCACCTGATCCACAAACTCTTTCCACTTTCTTCTGAAACTTTCTTCAATATCGAGAGTTTTTGTTGTTTCTAAATAAGAGGCAACAAGCCCAACTACTCTTCTTCTTGTTGGGAATATGTGTTGAATAGAGTGATAAAGATCAATTTTGGAGATATTGGACGATTTTAAAATTGCTTCAATATCATACATTTTGTCTAATATTTGTAATGCTTGCTCAAAAGTGATGGAATCTAAACCAACGCAGGAGTAAACATGGCAAACATCCTCTAATTTTCCAATCGATGATTGAATAATATCAACAATGTCAGTTGTAAACATGGTTCCACAATAAATATCACTAATTTTCATATAAGTCTTCTTTCTAAGTTGAGAAATTTCGAATGCAATCAGTGACAATAAATCCCTGGGTGTACCGTTCTCAGATAACATTGGAGTATGGAGAATAGAGAAAATATTTGCCTCGTCAACAGCAATAATAAATGGTTGCTTATCCAGCTTCAACCTTGAATATAATTGTTCGATCAAAAATATTGTGAAATCTCTTAAAGTTTCAGTTGGTAAAGAAAGCCATTGACGTTCCAACAATGTGTTGAATATATTTGCTACAGTCTTTGTATTGCCGTTCCATTGAGAGTAGGATAACATTTGAAGAGGAGTTTCGAAAGGTGTTTTGTTATCCGTTTGTTCCCAGATGGTTAATGCAGTATGAAGGCACAGTAATCTTGCAATAAAATTACATTGAACTTGTTGAGCAGCAGTAGCGTAGAGCTTGATAACAGATTGTGTCATGGTGAGTACAAATGTTTCTCTCAACTTATCAGAAGCTTGGTCAGTTCCACGTTCCGAAAGATGTTGCCGATCATACAGAGATGTACATGTTATCATAATTCCTGGATTGACTCCTAATCTTCTTGCAAGCTGTAAAACGTATTAGTTAAAAGTTTAACAAATTAAACAATAAAATAATAATAATAATTACCAAAGCAGTTTTACCCACACCTGAGGGCCCAATCACGCAAATTGTTGATCCATCACGAATTTTTTGGTCTAACGTCTTTCTTTCACTTTCATTAAACAGATCGACTTGTAATTTTGGGAGGAATGGAAACAAATCTTTTGTTATCATTGTGGAGTTAGTTGGAACAAAAACATCTCTGACAAATTGGGATGGACAGCGTGTGTTAAAGGGAGTAAGCAAATTCCTCATAAAAAACTCCTTTTCAAGATCCTTTTTCTTTAAAAGATCATTCACCATGTTATTCATGACTGTCTCAAAATTCGATTTGTTCAATATACTGTCTGTATTTACGTTGCTGAATATAATATCTCTTGCATTTGAAAAGAGTTTCAGTAAATCGACAGAGTAATTTTCTTTTTCAGAGTGAGTTCTTTTACCTTGAGCTTGGTCCTTGATTACTAAATTACAGAATGACAAGTACCACTGTTTATACATCTGTGGTATGTTTGTACGTTTTGCATCAGAATCAATATTACCTTCAAGAATTTCATCTGCTTTGGTTAAGAGTTCTCTTTCGCTTCTTGGGAAATATTGAAATGGTTCAATTTGAAGATTGGGCATCAAAGTATTGTACACCCAATTTACCACTGCCTTGCAAGTACTCTCAGAAACCTGTGAAAAGTCTTTGCTTTGAGACATGGCTTTAATTGCAAAATCTACATCGTGCCTCTTGATATCTTGAACAATGTTATCAAGAGAAGCCCCGTCAAAACCAGCACTATATAGAGGCTTCACTTTCTCAACGTACAATGAGGCTCCACCTTCATGTTTCTTCATACAAAGAATAGAAGCAACTTCTTCCTTTGTCCATTCCTCGAAATTATTGAAGGAGAGAATTATTGAGGACATTTCTTGAATGGGAGAGTTGTTATTAGCGGTTGGTTGTGGTGTTGCATCGTCTGATTTTGGGTTGGGATCATGAGAAGAAGTTGGTTGTTGTACATGGTTGTGCTCAGCACCACTTCCGTTTCCTCCCGATCCGTAAGAAAGACTTTTTGTTGTTACTTCATCTTTTGCCAACAAGGAAGATAATGTATGGAAAGAGGGTACCAAAGTGTTCCTTGTATGATGATGATTGGACAAAGATTTCCGAAGCGAGAGGTTAGAGTCTGACCCAAGTGTATCAACACCAAAAACTACACCTCTGAAAAACCGAGAGAAAGAGAGTGTTGATGAGGCTTGTTTACTACGAAATAAATGGCAAGCAGCGTTTTTCATCACACTAGAGATTACCAGTCCCTTTGGGAATTGGCTGGATCAAGCGAAGGCGCAAGGGAAATGTTTTGTAAACTTCTGTGCTATTGCTGGATTTTTTTTCTCCGAGAATTCTTTTGATTGGTCGGACCATCATCATTTTCAAGAGGTAATTTGTAGTGCAAAGTATTTTATTTTTCAAAATTCCGATGAAAAAAGACAGTTGGAAATTGGAAGCAGGGTTCCCACAAACTGGCAGATCTGACAACCAAATACGATGTTTAAGTCCAAAACTCTGAAAGGAACAACAGTGTTGACGTCAGGAATAGAAGACTACTATATCCAGAGTGAGGTTGGTATCGAATGAAGTACGTTAAATGTTGTTGCTTCAGCAAACAAAAATATTGAACACTATTATGCCATCTGCGCAGTATGTAGGAAATTTGAGAAATCGATCACTCGTAAACGCACTTAAAGCTCGCACAGATCTTTCTTTGACTTGTTTATGTGGATACATCTCACACATGAGTGAATTAACCAAAACAAGAATTCTAAATGGGTCCGTCATAACCTTCTTCAACACTCCTCTCGAGAAATTAATTCAAGGACAGTTTCTATCTACTCAAGATGTGTTATTACCAATCGAAGAGCAATCTCGACGAGTGGACAATCAAAAAGCTGTGGTTGCAGCTACACTTACTCCGACATGCTCCAGGGAAATTTACTCTTATGATTGATGAAAGTGATGGTTTTGTGTCTGTTTTTTTAACATGATTGAACATTTGAATGAAGAGGAATTGGAAATAATTTCAGAACAATACACCATGTTGCTCAGAAAACAGCTACGTAGTCAAGAAGACACTCGTAAAATGTATCAACTCGAGCGTCAATTGAAACTCAAGTACAAAAGGACAACTATTTGCTCAAAAATTCAACCCTTGTTAAATCAAACAGCACAGACCTTATTTGAAACTGTGAAACAAGCTGAGAGTGGATGGAATGGTCGTCGTGTTGACTTTATGATGTCCGATAATGGGGCGAATGTGATTGCAGTTGCCAAGCCAACCATGCTCAACGTAACATTGATTACTTGTTGTGGCCATAATTTGAATTTGGTATACAAACACTTTATTACATGCTATAAGGACTTTGAAAGACATGTTGGAAAGGTGATTCGAAAGCTACGATCGGATTGGAAATCGTTACGCTGGTTGGTGACTATTTTGAAATTCGATTTTCAATTTGTTGAAAAGTATTTTAATTCACAAGATGGTACTATTATTATTGATGATGACCTTAATAATTTTAATGATGTAATGAAGCCTCCCTTACCAGTGTCCACTCGATGGCAAAGCGTGTCACGTGCTGCTGTATTTATTTTAGATCATTTAGAACCAATTTATAGAGCAGCGATTGAATGGGGTATTGACAAACAAGATGAGAACATTCAAGCAACTTGGTCCGATGTGTTGGATATACTTGAGAATGAGAATTTTTTAGAAGGCCTGCAAGTCAACAAAATATTTTATGAACAATTTTTAGAGCCATCTTTTAAAGAATTGAGAACTAATAATACTATGGAGTTTTTACATTAATAATCGATCTGAAAATCCCCACTTACTTCTCTCATCTTGGCTAAATTCGAATAATTTTCTGGCAGCCATCCTACTGGATGGTGGATGCAATAAAGCGCTAGCATAGGTAAAAGAATAATCTTCATAATCACCCATAATCTTTTCCGATTCTTTCACACCCTCGAGCTCTATTGAATAGAGTGGGAGGGAGATATTTCAGTGGCGAGTAAAATCTTAAAAATATAAAAGGGTCTCTGTGAACACACTTCTCAATAAATATCTCGAAGATTTTTAATGTTTTCCATGTCTAGTCATCTTATTATAAAAAAATGAAATAGATAAAAGATCAATTTTGGTTATATAGATTTGGTTTAGAAAGTACAAAAGAAGTATTCGGAGTGTGTTACTGTGTCAGCACTCTAAAATAATCCCTTTAAGCAAACGTTACACTCTGTCGAGCTCTTACTTGTTCTAGGTTGGCCAATTCCAAAGACCTTGAGATGGGATGAACCTAATGGAGATGACGCAAGCAGCTCTTTCCATCGACAAACATCACTCCGTTTACAAAAGGAAAGGTGGGAGAATCGCCTTCCATTAGAAACTTAATGAGTTCGCTTTGAACAGTCAAATCTATTCTTTTGAGCCAACACTTTCCATTTTTGATTTTTTAATTTTTTTTCAGAAAGGTGTCAATAATCACGGACAGTCTTTTGGTGCTTCTCTCCTTGCTCAACACATCTGTCAAAATCAAATACAATATCACAAACAAAAAACAACAACAACACCAGTTCCACAATCATCAACCTTTTGGTTAATCATCAACAGTGGCAAAGGGATCTTCTTTAAGCCAAAAGGAATTTGACAATTTTCCTTTTTGACGTGTCGGAAATTGTCGTTTATTCGCTCAACGTGATACAAAGTGTATTAATTTTTCGATTGTTCAAAGAAAGGCACAAACACCATAGTTGGACAGCAGCGAGAACTTTTCAATTCCACGCCTGCCTTCTTTTCTTTCTCATATCGAATTGCTTTCCTATGAGTTCCTTCTCAAAAGTATCATCATCAACATGATCATCATCAGAATGAATAAACTCTCTCTGGGATTAAACATACGACAAGTGTTGTGGCTCAATGCATTGGTGTGGACAGCGATATTGATACACTTGTTTGTATATGAAACGATATCAAGAGATTTCAAATTTCAGGTTCATTCGATGCCTCTTCCCATAGTACCTCCTCTAACAAGACCACCTCTGAAGAGTTCGGCCCAAATTTTGTCAGATGCCATCCGTAAAATATCCACACAAGAAATACAGGATGATGCTTCATCTCGACTGAAACCCTCTGGATTTTCTGCACAAACACCATTCCGCGCACCATCGCCTCTGCACTATCCTCAAAATACTCTTCAGCTCGCACGGCTATCATCACACACAACAATTCTTTCGCCTCGAACTCAACATCAATCCACCAATATACCTTCCATCGTACCGGTGACCATGAATCTAACATCCATGACCACTCCATCCATGATTGCTCTTGGAACTACCGCCTCTTTAGTCATGGCAAGCTTAAAAAGCAAAGTCAATGGAGGTTTTACATCAATTTCAGAGGTACAACAGATGTCACAAAAACGACATGTGGTCATTGGTGTTCATACCATAATTGGACTGGATATTTTATACGTGGAGAAATTGTTAGGTTTAAATTCGAGTATTCATGATTTCAGAATGGAAAGAATGGATCGTCCTGAGTCTGATTGTTGGATGGGAAATGTATTTGAATATTTTGATGCTGTTGTTTCAACTGATTCGTTTTTCACCATCATGTTTAGACAAAATAGAGATTGTTATTTAGGAGAAAAACGTTTCAAACCTCTTCTCAATGTGTCCAATGACATGAATATTGTGAATATTGGTCCCTATGAAGTTTTAATGATGAATTCGAATGGTGCTGATTCAGGTATCATGGAACTTGTGGCAAGTCAAGCTCTCTATTCAGTCATGAAACAATTTGTGACACTTCTCTTTATACCACAATCATTGTGTAACTCGTATTTTATTGCTCATGATTATGCAGTGATTCGAGCTGGTTATGGACTTGTCAATTTAACACAACAAGATGTAGATGCCTTTTCCTATTATTTCAAAAATTCCATGCAAGTCAATCACACATATTATGATACGGCTGTACAATTGTTGAAAGCAAATATTACATCAGCTGTTTTTGATTCTCTAGGAATACAAACTCAAGCTAGTTTGAGTCCAAAATTGAGTTCAATGGTTTTCCCTGCCTCTTGTTATTCATGTGCTACCTCTCAATGCATGTGGGAAGATGGAAAAAGTCCAACACCTAGCCCTCTCTCAGATTCAATCTCCATTGCCTCTGGATTATTCTTGGGACTTTCTCTTATTACGTATTGGCCTCTCTTATTCATTTTCAGAAATAAGCCAAGTATTAAGAGAAGGTTGATCATTCCTTGGGTGTGTCCATTGTTTTCTTATCTGATTGTTTTGGATCAATTATTTGAAGTTTCCAAACCTTGCTATATGCTTCACCACCTTATTATTTATTTTGCATCCATGTACAATATTGTCATTTATTATTCCATCATGACTCGTTTTACCATTTTAAGAAATCTCTATTCAATTTTGAGAAAATGTAAAACTGAAACTCAGGTCAAAATTGTCAAATTTGTTGTAAGCAAAACGTTTACAATTGCTTTCTCTCTTATTTTAGGATTCATTTTGTCTTGTGTGGTTGCATTGGCACCCATAGCAGCCTACAGAGAAGAATATTTTGGTTACAATTCACAATACATCTCCTCTATGGTGGTCAGTGTAATTTCCATCGTTTTTGCAGGAGCTTCCTTGTTGGCTGTTGCTGTTAATGTCATTATTGGAGTTCCAACCATCAAATCAAAAGGAATTTTATATTTTCTATTCTTTGATGATCCCTTCTTTATTCGATATGATGTAGTTTTTTTGGTAGTGGGTGCAATTTTGGTAGCAGTGAGCTTATTCACTTCGGCAAGTATGATTCCAGCATACAATGGAATTGTTTCCTTTGTGAGTTATGCATTGGGATTCTTTTACTACGGTGGTGTTGCCATTATTTTTGAGATTCTCAAAATTATCTTCTTCAGAGCTCCAAAGGACAAGGGAGAACAATGGGAACAAAAGTTAGATGACACATCGTTCATGTCCCTCCTTAAAGAATTTGCAGAAAAGGAAATGAGTTTGGAAAATATTTATTGTTATGAAAAGTTGAAAGAAATGGAAAAGAAATCTTCAGACAATAATCCAAGATTGAGTGTCTCAGACTTGGATTTCTTGTACAATAACTTTATGAAACCATTGGGTAAGAATGAGATTAACTTTTCCAATGAAACCAAGAAAGAGTTTGAGGAGATTGTATCGAAATGCAAGAAGAATGAGGATGTGAGGTTTAACTCATTGAGGCAAGTCTTGATGATTCCTCTCATGATCAATATTCGAGATACCTACATGCGATTAGTGAGAACCAATGAGTATAGAAAATGGCAGACAGCAAAGTCCATGTTGGATGCTAACTAAACTACTTGCAGAATTGCACAATTTTGAATATTGTACAACATTATAAACTCGTGATGATTATTTTGTTGAAGAACCTTTTTAAAAAGGTTTGAGGTGACTGACACCTTTAGCGAGATTTTATTTGCATTCAATATCTCTTTTGCTTGATCAGAATGGTAGAATCGTTTACTGTTGAGGAGGAAGTGGTATTGGATGAATTCAAAATGGTTACATTCGAAGGAGGAATCACCAATTTAGTCAAATGATCTCCTGTGGCTCTTTTGGTGCTATGTTTTTGTTTAAGGATCTTTTTTTGTTGCAATTCAGATCGTTTGAAGAGAGCATTATTCAAAACATTAGCAACAACTCGAGCAGTGGATAGATCAAGGGAAAGAGAGGAAGCACCCTTCATACTTGCACAAGTCATGGCAGTTTCAGTTGTTGTTGATGAGGAGGTTGTTTGTAGGAATGAGTTGTTGGAGGATGGAGTCAAATTGCGGCTCAAGTGATTGACGCTCTTGTAGGGTTTACATTTACGATTGAATTCATCCTCAAATGCTTCTTTAGCTGTACAGTCAACTTGAGGAACTATATAAGAATTGAGGGAAAGTTGGGAGAGGGATGTGAATGAAGAAAGCCAAATGGTGCAAGGAGTTTCACATGGAGTATTGGGTTCCACGAATTCTTCGGCAAACACTCTTTGTTGCGGTTGGAGGGATGGGAAAGCTTCTTGATCATGACCATTCAAAAAGCATGGATGAGAAGGAGGTGGTGGTGAAGAAGCCTCTGAATTATGACTATGGTTACAAGAGGAAGTGGATTGATTGTCTGGAACTGGATGCTGGTGATTTCCATTCAGAGGGGAGGATTGAATTTCAAGATCATTATGATGGTAACCGTTGTCGTGAGGATGTTGAAATGTAGCAACAGTCATTGTAGTAGTTAATGTGGGGTGAGTGTTCTGAATCTCGGTTGAGGCGACCTCATTTAAGGAAGGACTAGGGTTATCATGACGGTTGGTTCGAGAAGAAGGGTTCATGATGGCAAAGTGAGATGTTGTTTGAGGATGGAAAGGATTGGGTTGGAAATTGATTGAATTATTAATAACTGTTGCTGTTGAATGAAGAAGCATGGAAAGATGATTGGAAATGATACAGGGAGATAACCAAGAAGAGAAGAACGTTGGTGAGAGTTTCAGAAACGTTGGATAATATTACAATTTGAAAAATTTCCGTATCACCTATGAGACAGAAAGGTTTAAACAGTAGGAGATGGTGATGAAGAATGTTCTTTCAAACAGATCTGTTCAACGGAATCACAAAGATGATGATCTTGTAGTATGGGTTCAAACGATCGGAAATATCTTCAATTAGAGACCATAAACGGGTTAGAGGGTTGCGCAAGCAGTTGTTGGAATTTTTTTTGAATCTAAAAATACATGGGCGCCAAAATTTGTTCTTTTTAAAAATTACCAACTCCCAATTTGTCATCAAAATTCAATTTGAATGTGTTGTGTCGAATTGTGTTCTTGATGTTGTAGTCGTGGTGTGGTGGTGACGTTGTGTTTGTGCAATGCCACACTTGAACTTGAAAAGTACCATCCACAACTTTGAACAACAATTTGGAAAATTATCATTATTCAATATTTTATACATTTTTACAAAAGTTTGAAAATCAAATTGCAAGCAATAAGGTTCGTCCAAACGAATTCGTTATAAAATACAACAATGCTGTGGGCTTGAGGAGTGATTTAGGGGCTATGTACTTTTCTTCGAAAAAACCACACCACGACACGCCACGCGTCAATGATTTAAATCGAATAAGATTGTTTCTATCCTTGCTTGTTACAACAAGATGCATTTCTTTTTCTTTTCAATGGAGGTTGAATCTTCCTCCCAATCTTTGAACTTATCAGGATTTCTCGAAATTCGGACCGCAGTCTCAAATACTTCTTTCACTCCATGTTGTGTCTTGGCACTACATTCCACATAGCGATGCATTTTCCATTCCTTTCGTTTCTTTTCTGCTTCTTCCTTTGTAATTGGTGGTCCCTCTCGTGAATTCTTATTTTCCATCAAGTAACGAGGATCTTCACGCAAATCGACCTTAGTACCCACCAATAACATAGGGACTCCTGGTGCATAGTGTGTAATTTCGGGTAGCCACCTCGTTTGAATATTGTCAAATGAGCTGCGATGAACCACTGAAAAACAAATGAGGAAAATATTGGTGTCAGGATAGGAGAGTGGCCTTAATCGATCGTAGCTGTTTTGTGTTTGAGAAATGCATTGTGTGGTGAAAATTGTTCACACGAGTCATGTTGTTGTAGATGATACGACAATGTGAGTTGTTGTTGTATATATAATTGAGTTGTTGTTGTTATATTAAAGAATATCCAAAGGATTTGCATTGAACAATGAAATGGAAAATAATTGGTTTGGCACACAATGATGAGTAAAACAAAGAGGTTTTTCCAAAAATCATACAGGTTTCAAATTAAAAGTTTGTTGATGTGTTAACCAACCAAGGACCCGAAACAAAATAGTTCACAAGATGAGGAGTTGTATGTTTCATGAAGATGTTTGTAATCCACATTAATGTTTTCATATTATTGAAAAGAAAGAAATGAGACAACACGACGTGATAGGTTGATCAACAAACGATTATTGTTATTGCAAATTGAATCACAAATGTTAAAATGAAATGAGAGATATGACATTCTAATCGTCATCATCACATGTGGTCATCAAATCGAATACTTACTCTTCTTGTCCTGCTGTATCCCACAAATCAATGGTTTGTACTTCTTTATCGACGACCATATTTGTACTGTAATTATCAAACACAGTTGGTACTGTGTATCCGAAAGCATCAAGTTCAGATGTCAAAATGTTGTTGTTGATAAAAGTATCCAACCACCAACGAATGTCATTGTCATGTGTTGATCAGTTGATGATGATGATGATGATGTATTATTCATAAAATGCCAATACACAATCGTGTTTCAACAAAACGCATACAATTGCCATCATCACCCCGATGAGTGAGTGACGTTTCGTATGTTTTGTATCATTACTTTTACAACCTATCGGTCATAACACACTTACCATAATCTTCTGGAAATTTATCTTCAACAAAGCTGACAAGGAGACAGGTTTTACCCACGGCACCGTCGCCAACCACAACCATCTTGTTTGCTTTATCCATTTGTTGTTGTTGTTGCTGGTGGAGAATAATATTATGAGAGAGAAGGAATTTTTTTAATTGCGAAGGGTTGGATTTGTTGACACTTGATGGACAAAGGCGACATGAAGAACAAGGAACAACAAGTCCAACTATGGTTCAACAAAAGAAGGCAAAGCAGACATTAAATGATTGTGACAGAAAGAAGAACTTTAATGGTTTTTAGTTTGTTCCATTCGAGTCGAATCAAAGGCAAGGTGGAGTGAACACGAACACATCTATGGAGATGTTTGGAAATGACAGTTACAGTTCACATGTTGCTTCATTCAGCACGTGTGGGTTTCCTCTCCATTCTCCATTTCTCTTCCTACTTTCCAACCAATCAACCGATGAAATTGTCTTCCTACGCATGACAAACTGTTGTTGTTAGCCACTTGGTTTTTTTCTTGGTAGATTTGTCTTTCATCGCGGACAATTAGCTTCCAACATCGCACGCACAGTTTTTAAATGTGCGCTGCCTTCCCAGCTTATCTCATCCAATCAAACCTGTGACGGGAGTACAATCTCTGTGCCACTTACCATTCTGATACAATTTAACAACAACAGGCTTGAAAAATGCAGCAACAACAACCTCGACACAATCAACAACATCCCGACCAACAAGCAACAAACACAACCTCATCATCACCGTCAGTATTCAATTTTGGCACAGCCCATTTCCAACATGATCACTCCGGAGAAAGGAATGCCATAACCACCAATGAAAATACAGCAAGTACGCTGAACCCACCAAATGATTTATCCTCTTGGATGATGAGTTTGGGAATGGCTCCCATGATGTTTCTTCAACAACAGCCTTCACAACACGAAGAAGGTACTACCACCACCACTTCTGGGTTTACCTCTCCGTTCTCCATTTCTTCTGCCTTTGAAAGTTTGCAAAATGGATTGGTCGATTTGGCCAGCAAACCCAAACAACAACAAATGGTTCAACAAATGCAAACGGATCACGATGTGAGCCCACAAACACAGGAACAAAATGATTCAGGAAGTGATCATAATGGGAGTAACGAAGGTCATGAATTACCAGGTGGCGATTTTCATTCGATTGCCTGTGTGAACTGTAGACGTCTCCATCGGTATGTGTTCTTCATGATTTCAATATGCAATGTGTTAATGGTTGAAATATTACAATATTATTATTATACAGCAAGTGTGACAAGAAACTTCCATCATGTTCTGAATGCATAGACAAGGTAAAGGAATGTTATTATAGAACCCCTAAAAAGAAGGGAAGAACCAAAGGTTCAAAAAACAAACCAAAAGATTCTCAAACGACAAGGCAAAACGATTCATCCGAGACGTCACCAGAACAACAAATATCCTCTTCGGCACATAGTGAAACCATTTCTACAAGCCCAAGTGGAAAAACAAAATTATCTTTCATTCGAAAATCTACTCATCCCTACATGGAAATTAATCAAAGTCTATTGGATGGAGTTGTGAAACGAAGAACTTTGGACATGTTTTTTGACAAAATGAACGGAGCTGGATGTAGCATACTCTCAAAGGAAAAAGTTGAAAAACTTGCTTTGGAATATTTGGCACATCCAGAAGACGAATCTCCCTATGACAATGTAAATTACAAGACACAATCAATGAGAAATGGAGTACGTTGCTTATTGTACAGTATGCAAGCTTTGTATGAACAACAAATGGGATTTAGAGAGACATCACAATTGGCCTATCGAGAAGCTAGAAAATCTTTAGGTTTTTCGTTCGATGAGTTGGACAATTTTTACATTAAGGTCAGCTATTCACTACTTGCTTCTTATTTGGCAGGTGAAGGCGATGACGCAATAGCAAAATTTTACTTAAATGCTCTCAAATATGCCATTGAAAACACTTCTAACAATTACATGAGTCATGAAGGAGTTCAGAATGCGAATGAGGAAGAAGAAATGTCAGCTTTGATTGCTCTCATGGAAAAGAATTCTCTCGGTTGTAGATATACGGATGTTCATGATTTGAAAATTTGGGATGGATTCGATGTCCTGTACAGACTCAAAACTCGAAAACAAACTCCCTACGAACTTGACAAGCTTCTACAAAAGGGTGTGACACCGGATGATGTTCCCATGCTTCTTAAATTAATTTCTCTCCTCAATAATGTCATTGAGGGTTATGCACACTCACACTCCTATTCATCATCTCAAATTCAGTTCACTTTTCTCATGAAAGACATTATTTGTTTTGGTGCTGAAATTGTGGTTTATTTGTCGATTGGAATTGACGAGGGTGAGACCATTGAAAATTTGGCCAACAAGATTATTCTCCTCACCGAGCGTGAACCATTTGCATATTTGCCAGTGGCCATGACTCACTTTGTTTCTCTCGGAGCCTACATCCATGGTAAAATGTTTCCCAAGATTGAATCCATCATTACTGCTAAAATGAATCAAGGAAGAGCCTTTCACGCAATCATGAATGACGACTATGAAAGACAATACTTTGAAATTGTACATAAGGGATTGAGAGCCATGAATTCGATGGCAACCAGGTTCAAGAGAGTGACCAAATATTATGGTAATATTATTAATCAATTGAAAAAGATTCAACAATGGAAAGTGAGAATGGAAAATGAATCGTATCAAGCCATACTGGAAAAGAGACCACCACCAACTTTTTCGTCATTCTCTTCACCAAAATCAAGCAGTAGTGAAACAAATAGTTATATTCAACAACTTCAACCCTCGTCATCATCACCACAACAACAATTATTCCCAAGATCAGCACTTTTATCGAGCTTCAGTGAGAATACGTGGAGATTTATTCCTCAATCATCCACATCAACTGCCACTCAACAACAGAAACAACATACCAACCACCATCCATCACAACAACAAATGCAGCAAGCTCAATTCATGAAACAATTCCATCCTCCATTATTGCTTTCGAAAACAGCCTCCACACCCAGCAGCAGCACGATAGGAGTGCCACAAAGGTCTCCTTCTGTCATGTCGTCATCACTAGCTACGACATCGTCAAACTTTTACAATCCTCATGCAGTGTCATCCTCTCAACCTGTCATGCTTCGACCACAAAATCTTCCTCAAACTCCTGTCAAAACTAGTAACCAACAAGAAGAAACCTCCACATTGGACGAATGGCTTAGCATTTTGGGTGATCCTTCAGAAGACGATATTTTAGGATCTTTATTTGGAGAAATTCATCAAACACTTCAAAACAACTTTTAAGAAGGCCTTTGTACAAGGTGGTCTTGAAAGTGAAAACAAGAGGAAATACAAGATATTTGTTATATTACATTTATCAATATTGAAAAAACATTTAATTGCTACAAAGATTTGCAAAGATTGACATTTTGAAAACATCCATAAAGGCCAATGAAACATTTGCTCAGTTATCGTAGTCGAGTGTCATCCCCCGTTCTGCAGAATTTGGCTGTGCGGAATCACGAAAAGCAAAGCGAATTGTCCTCTCTCGGAAGACGATCCAAAATGACATTCAACAACCTTCGCTGACCGAGCTTGCACAAACAAATGCGTGCAGCGGGCTTCCTCCACCACTGGAAAGAGTGATCCTTTCTTCGATGAAAATATGAACGTTTGGAAGCGGTTTGCTGTGAAAAAAAATACATCCTCTCTAGAGAGCTCGCTCTTTTTCTTTTTGCTTAACATTTTCTCATCGTCGCTATCATTATGCTATTACTTCTTGCCACTACGGCCATCATTGGAGGATTTGTATTGTACCTCTTTAAATTCCGTGAACAAATCGGAAGAAGCCACCTTACTGATACCGATAAGACTGGTTCCTATCATGAACTCTTTGCTACTGATAATGAACAAACTCA
Source organism: Naegleria fowleri (assembly GCF_008403515.1). NCBI lineage: Eukaryota > Heterolobosea > Eutetramitea > Acrasida > Naegleriidae > Naegleria > Naegleria fowleri. Next base: position 965,586 of record NW_025407939.1, on the reverse strand, counting down.
TCAAAAGAGAAAACAAGCTGGTTGGGATGTTGCTGGCAAGTACTATGATATGGTTACTGATTTCTACTTGTATGGATGGGGTCGTTCTTTCCACTTTGCTCCTCGCCACTCGAGAGAATCACTCAACGAATCCATTCAAAGACACGAATACTGGCTTGCCAAAGAATTGGGTCTCAAGGCTGGTATGAAATGTTTGGATATGGGTTGTGGTGTGATGGGTCCAGCCGTGAATATTTCTCGATTCTCCGGAGCTCATGTTACTGGTGTAAACAATCATCCATACCAATCTAAACGTGCTGCTGAATTTATTGTTCAAATGGGTATGGAGGATCAATGTAAGATTGTTCGTGGTGATTTCAACAATTTGGATGATAATAAGGATTTACCAGCTGCATCCTATGATGCTGCCTATGCTATTGAAGCTACTTGCCATGCCAAGGATAGAGCTCACTGTTACAGACAAATCTTCAACAAGTTGAAGCCTGGTGCAGTTTTCGGAGGTTATGAATGGGTCATGCTCACCGGAAAGTACGATCCAAAGAATGAACAACACAACAAGATTAAGTTCGATATCATGAAGGGAGATGGTTTGCCAGAACTCTTGATGGATAAAGATATCGATCAAGCTTTGAGAGATGCTGGATTTGAAGTTATCAAGACTCAAGATGTTGCCATTACCGATAAAGTCAATCCAATTCCATGGTATCAACCATTGGATAATGGTGGTTGGGAATTTACCAATTGGTTCCAAACAGCCTACGGACGATGGGTGGTTCACAAACTTGTCGGAATTTTGGAAAAGGTTGGTTTGGTTCCAAAGACCTCACAACAAGCCTATGAATTCTTGATGGCTGGTGCTGATGGATTGGTTGGAGGTGGTAAGACTGGAATCTTTACACCAAGTTATTTCTTCTTGGCTAGAAAGCCACTCAATTAAGTTATTAAGCAGAATTTGTCACACGTAGTTTTTTTGCGGAACGCTTATCATGCACGTGATGAGTACACACATTGAAATAAATTTGACCTAAGTCTAAAAAGTATTATCAACAATGTTCCTGAGCTTTGGTTTTCAGTTTTGAAATGCCCAACTATTTCATTAATGAAACTATTGAAACTCAACGAAACCCAATGAATTATTTAAAGTTTTGTTGTGTGTCACATTTCGCGTATACATCTTGGTTGGATGTGCATAAATAAGATTTGCATGCTGTCGACTACATAACACTTCCATCTTACTGTCTAATTTATCATTTATTTAACTTATTCGAGTTCTACCGTATCCACTCCAGCATTAATAGAGCTTGGTCATGGCAAAAATTGGATCATTCACTTCAACGGTGGCAACAGGTGTGAGCTTTTTTCCGCCACCACAATTCCAAGCTTTCAATGTTTTATCGGCTCCTCCTCCACTGTACAACATTCCCTTGTTGTAAACAAGTTTCGTTATACCTCCACGATGAGCATTCTTGACTTCATCGACCTTTTTCAAACTCATTCGGGTGTCAAAGTTGTAAATCGAGCCACCACTATCAGCAAGATAGAGTCTCTCACTTGTATCATCCAATATAAAATTCATGAGAACATTTTGTGAAATATTTTCAACCCTCATGGCCACCTTATTGGCTCTCAAATCGACACATTTGAGTGACTTGTCTGAACTGCATGTAAATAGGCACGGTTTCGAATCGAGACAATTTGCCACTTTCACATGACGAACATCATTCAAATGCAATTTCATTTTAGCAACCATTTTCAATGTGGTAACATCATAACCTCGAACCATTCCGTCCTCAAGACATGACGAATATACAACTGGACTATTCAATGAAGAATCCGCTGTCAAACTCCATATAGCTCTCTCTTGTTGTGCTTCTTTTTGCAAAATGGTGGTGACCAGTTCGATTTGATCTTGTTTTCCATCTGGACTTGCTTTCAAATTCCAAATTTTAATCCTACTATCCATTCCTCCACTAAAAATCAAAGCTTCATTTGGTGTGCTTGTTTTGCAATGAGTAAGAGCCAACACTTCTTGATTGTGTCCTTTTCCTCTAATTTTGACCGTATCTTCACTTTCCGATTGTTGTCCTGCTTCTTCCAAATTATTACAATTTTCCAAAATCATCAAACATTCCATCGTAGAACCATCAAACATCCGAATATCGGCATCCCATCCACCACTCAAAATTCTTGAAGACCCTTCTAATGATATAGAATCAAGAGCCGATACAGGTTTGGTATGTCCCACCAGTAAGCCTGAAGGTTGAATAGGCTCTTGTTGCTCCGATGATGATGAAAAGGAATGATACATCCGAATAAACGAGTCCTGACATCCAACAACCACTCCGTTATTAGTGGTGGTGGAGGTGGAGGTGATGATAGCTGGTGTTTGTTGTTGAGACATTTTTAATTTCAAATTCTTCGTGCACTAGGAAAAAAGAAAGGGAAAAAGAATTCGACCATTATTCCTTGTCCTTTCATTTCCCTACACGCTCATATTCTTTGATGCATGAAGAGCTTTGATGCATGTTGATGACGATGAACGCACCTCTGAAGAGAAGGGTATTTAAAGCAAAGGAAAGAACTGTCCAAAAATTGAAGAGATGAACAAATTTAGAGCTCATACTAACGGGCAAATGATGATACAGCCAGCACCAAAGTAAGCAATTCTTCGCAAAGAGATGTGTCACTTTTCTTAAACAACCTTACATCAAATATCATGATTATTAAAAATAAAACAACCTGCCAAACGTCAAAATACTCCAAAACCTCCTCAGCTCTCTCATCAAGATTGCCATCAGTCCCATCAACAACTCCTTCAATCCTTCTCCTCCATTCTTTCCAATCAACCAATAATTATTTTGAATTTCAACGAAAAATTCCAGTCAAGAGAAATTCTCTTCGTCACAGTTGCATTGTTTGTGGCCATTCAATGCGCCAATTTATCACTTCGAGTGGTTTATGAAATGTCGTTGATTAGAATTAATCCTTTCATTGTCACATTGGGATTAATGATTGGGTTAATTTTATGTATACTATGTCAAATTTTGGCAGCTGCCATTGCTTCTTCGGTGGCAACAGGACAAACAGGTTTGAAAATTATTTGGCACTTTTTCTGTTGTTTGACAGTGGTGATTTTTGCAGTTTTGAGTTTGCAGTTTGCTGTTGTTCTATCCCATGTTTATTCAAACAGAAAAATTATTGTTGAAATTGAATGAATCGAGACGCTCGACAACGATTCACCCACCTGTTGTGACAAGTGACTTCAATCATGAAAATAGTATCAAAGTCGTTGCCACGGTTGAGACTCAACAACCTCAACAACATTCAAACATTGATCATTCCACAACTGACAGACCAGAAATTCTCAATATTGAGGAAGGTGTGACATCCCCATCTTCCATTCCTCCTAACTCTTCGTTGCCTTAATAGGATTGGAAGATCAAACATCACACTCTACTCATCCATTGAACGTTGGAGTCCATTCACCAGTGACCTTGCAAGTGTGCACGTCAATGAACAGCTCTCGAATTAATTCCCCTTCTGAAATTTGCTGCAGTAATATATTTTCGAATTCGTCTCATCGTCACTTCATTCCAACAACAACAACAACAGATGGAGATAATTCTTCAAAAATGGTGTAGAATTCAATGAGGGACTGTATAGTTTGGAAAAGATGAAATCAGGAAACCTTTCCAAATAGTGACTTTGGTTTTTGAAAACCAAGTATGGGAACATGATAGGAAACATGATAGAAACAAAAAAGCTCAATCATGTGGAGATGAAAAGGTGTTGTGTCGTATTTACTTGTTGTTATTATTTGGAATGCATCAGAAGGTGTGAATCTGAAGCAACAGTTGAGTTCAATTTGCCATGACTCGAGTTGAAACTATTGTTGTGAGAGTCGTGTGAAATTAACAGAGATTCATCAATGACCACATTGGAATCAAGTTCTTTTTCAAGTGACACGGTAATCTATCCATTCGAATATTTTGACAACCACCATCCATCAACACACAAAGAATTCGTGACAAGTTTTGAAACATGACAGTAAAAATTGAAAACCAGTTAAAATGAAAATTAGTATTGAAATATTCATTGAATACACAGTAAAAGTTGAAAACCAGAGTTAATCGTTGTCATCACTCAAACTTACATAACTGTCATCAGTTGGTAAATGAGCTGGATGTAATTCCCATTTCAATCCTTTTGATTCATACTTCTTATTGAGACTTCTCAAATATGCATGAACGTCTGATTCGAAACTAGAAAGTTGATAAAAGAATGGAAGTAACGATAATCCAAATGTACAACAAAAGAAAGTGAAACCCAGACAACAATAATTGGCATTGGGTTGATGCATTTTGAGAAATTTGTTCAATTGTGTCATTTCTGCAACGAATGCCTTATTTCCAATCTAATGAATCATAGGACCATACATTTCAATGTGTTGAACATTGGAAATAATGATAATGTTGCAACAATTATTGTATGCATCAATTAAATTCAATTAAATGGCACGAACATGATCATTAAGTTTGTGTCAATGTTTCTTTGAATTTTCAAAAAACACAATACTTACAGCGTCGTCCAGAAAAGGATGATAATTAATTTCATATTTTAATGAAATTCCTCTCACTCGAATTTCATTGGCCTCTTTTAATTTGATGGTCTGTCTCAAAAATTGTCGATACTCATTGTTTTGAGGTTTTGTCGTCGTCGTCGTCGTTGCTTGAAATGAATGGCCTTTTGTTGAATTTCTCCTTAACGGTGTGTGAAAAGAGGAAGAATGATGAGGTGTAGTAGCATTTGTTGTTGAAATAATTGTTGTTGTGGAAGGAACTGTTGCAGAAGTAGTGTTGTTATTGTTATTGGTAGTAGTGTTAATACTTGTCAAGTGAGGATTTGAAGAATGACGTTTCAATGACGACAACGAAGAAGAAGAAGTGGATGAAGAATTGGACATGATGATCTGATTTGGAAGCACATTGTACTCACCACCAGATCCACTATTACTACCACTGCCACCACTCACACGACTATTGGAACGAGCCCTTCCTAAAGTTGGATGTCCTGTCGAATACTTGGTTCCATCACCATTAGTACTCGATGTAGTTGATGTTGTTGTTGTAATTGGGATTGAAGAAGAAGGATTGGTGGTGGAAGATGCTGCTGCTGCTGATGATGCAATTAAGGCAACATGAAGGTTGGAGTTGTGATGATGATTCAAGGGAGAGGAGTAGGACGACGTGATTGATGGTTGAGTAATGATTGTTGTAGTGTTACTGTTATTGCTATTGGCGTTGAGGATGGATTTGGATGATGAGGATGGAATCGAAGCGACGGAGGATGACCCTGGAAGAGATCCACCAACCGGAGTGTACATGGGTGATTCTGGACATTGCTGTTGTTCAATTCCATTCATTGTTGTTGTTGTTGTTGTTGTATTGGTGGTGGTGGTGGTGATAGTAGTTGCATTCCGAGGAGAGGCAGAGCTGCTGATTGGAGAGAGACAGGAATGGGAGGTTGATGAAGAGTCGTCGTCGTCGTCTGCTTCTTCCGAAGAGAAGGATTGACTTCTGGGTGGCATGAACGAAGAGAGTAGTACAACTTGCTTTTCTTCTTCCAGTAGTAATGGGTCTTTTGTACGTGAAGAAGCTTTCTCTCGATGATGATGATGTTGAGGAGGAGGAGGATGAGAGGATGAAGGATGAAGAGGAGAAGCAACGGTGGTCATGGTGTTGTTCTTCTTCTTTAAATCGTGTTCGAGTCAAGAATGATTCGAGCCAAAAGGTATATGAGAGAAAGATGTGCAGCACAAGAAGAACAATTAGAAGGTAAAACAATGAAAGGATGAAACGTGTAGATACTATCGATGATGATGGTGATGATGAATATTAAAAACGACTCGTTGATGACATGCAGAAAAAACGCTCGAGTCTCATGCCAACCAATGCTTTTTATGGCAGTCGTATTTGACGAAAGACTCTTTTCGTGTTTTCTTCTTTTCTCTTCTTCTATCGACACACGAGGATTCAAACACCTATAGGTACCTATTCAAAGAATGCAAGGAGCTGATGATAAATTGGTGACTCAAGTGATTCAATAAAAGAGTGAGTCCGTTGTTGTTATTGCTGTTGCGTGATTGTTTTTTTGTGTCTTTTCCACAATTGGGGAATGAGAGCACAGTCGATTGTTGTTGTTTTGATTTTGTTTCTTCTTCGTCGACGTCGGTTGGTGTTGCAACACTCTGCTAATGCGCGCACGTGTGACTTTTTTATTGATGGCTGCCAAATAGAAGTGCGTTCCTTGGAAAATTAATGCGACCAATTACGTACCCAATCACGGTGAGTGATAGTAGTACACGGTGAGTTTCCTCAAACCTCTGAAGTGCTTTTGAAAGGCAAATTGAATTACAAATACGAACTGAAAGAAGTAATTTTGAGGAAGGTCTGAAGGTCTCGCCACCCGCCAAAACAATCTACAAAAAAAAGTCTTTGAAGGATGAGCCCTCCGATTCAGCCTCCTCCTTCCTTTCCGAAAGCTCAAGTCACTGCTTTTGATCCGAGTGTGGTTCGATTTCCCAAATCTGAACATGAAGTGTTGGGATCTTTGGATCATTATTTGAATACTCTCTCGAGGTCGGGAATTAATTCTCCCATAGCAACGGACAGGTCTTTGGCATCGAGGGAGAGTGCCAATATTGAAGCGGAAAAGAAATTGAAAAAAAATAGAAAACAACCATTGGATTTTAACGCGATTCATGAGGATAAAGCAATTGGAAGACAATTTTTGCAAGAAAAAGCCCTTCGGAAATATGAAGATTATTTGAAAATATGGAATTCGATCGAAGATCGAATTTGTACAAGATTAGACAAGGTGTGTGGTGGAATATTCTGAACCAACATTGACATGTTATTATTTAATTTCTTTATTTCTTCAATAATTTTTTTATTTATTTCGGTTAATTTTATCAATGAAATTCGATATCAATTTTATCTACTAAACCCAATATCAGCCCAAGAAAGATTTAATAATGGAAAGTCATGAAAAATATCGATTAAAGCGAGAGGAAATTGATTTTCTGGAAGCGTCACTTCCTGTCGAAAAGAGACACAATGAATGGAGTTGGGAGCTTTCTCTGAGAAGTAAGTTTTTCTGAGTGTTTTATTTTCCATCCTGAATCATGATGTTAAAAGAGGCTCCTGAGGATGACGGTGTGAGATATGTACAAATTGGTTGGTATCCATATCCATTGTTTTGCCCAATTATTGAACCAAAAGTAAGAAGGTAAGTTGGTTTTGGAGATGATCAACTTGTCAAGAATGACATAAATCTACTGTAGACCCGCCACAGTTCGAAATCCCAATAAGGTTGGGATGATAAGGTAGGTGTCTCTTTTCTTGGAGTTGAATGGATGACGATATTTACATTCTATCACAGTGAAAATACGTCACTAGGTATTCGAACTCTCAGCTCAGACTATGTCAAGTAAGTTTTCGAATTATATATTTCCTTAAAAAAGATCAAATCATACCCAATTAGAAAAAAGTATGGAGAAATTTTGAGCAAAACCTTTAAACATGATCCAGCCCCAGAACTTGAGGAACTAAAAATTCAAGGAAAAGCATTCACAGCGAAATATCAAACCTTTGATGTTGAAGAGGAATTCTCACGAAATATTCATTCCATTCATAATGAGGATATTATTGAGGATGATCATGAAACATTTGAAGACACCTCCAATGTTCCTTCCTTTTCTCTCTCAGAGAATGATATTTTGTTTGATTGTACACCCAATAAGCAATGTAAAAAAGAGGTAATTCTTGAAAATACTGGTTGCTGTGCGTTGCGATTCAAGTGGGTGAATCTGGAACCTGTCACTGATTTGCAACGAATTCGAGCAGCATCAAAATTTTTGCTGACCGATGAAAAGAGTGGAATATTACTTCCTAACACCAAGAAAAGTTTTACATTCTCATTTGAATCGGATATTGAGGGAATTTTTACAGATGGTTTTCGTCTTGAGACTATTCCAAAGGCATTTACTGATTGCGATCGAGTGTTACTGAAAGGTGTTGTTATTGCCAATGATAAGGAGTTTGATCCATCAGAATATGAAGTATTTAAAAGTAGCGAGAGTTCAGCAGTGTGTGACAATGATCATTCTGTGGAAATCTTAAATTCTTCCTCACCAAATGACAAGCTCGATCATCTGTCGGACCACAGAGATGAAATGAGAAAAATCAAAAGTGACTTGTTGCGAGAAAAATTTGTTGAGCGCAATAAGGATCTTATTAGTCAAGAATTTCACCTCTCTGTCATTTCAGAAGACTTACTTCAGGCCTTTTACTGTTTGTACATGAATGCTCAGTCAATTGTGTTGAATCAGAGTTCACAATCCTCAAAGTTGCCCAACACCACATGGGATTATTCAATTTTTGCTCTTCGAACCCTAATTCAGCAAATTCAGGACGAAAGTATGCGTCATGGACTATTGAGTGTCATGCTGCAACTCGTACGAGTTCTGGAAAAGGAACAACTTGAAAGTATTGAAAACGAAACACGTAATTTAGAAAGCAAGATTAGACAATCGATCATGTATGAACAGTTCGTAGAGGCCATTGACGAATTTCTGGACACTGCTACCTTTTTACAGGACTCCATGTTGAATGTATCGAACGATCCAAAAAAGATCAACAAAGAAGACACGTCAGAGGCCAAGAAGAATTATTTGAAAAATTTAACCCATCAAACGTTCACCATTGTTGGAAATACCATTTCAAGGGTTGAAACTTTGTGGAAACAATATTTGGAAAATAATTCAAAACTTTTCACAAACAAGAAAGACGATAATCATTAAAACGCTCCAAAAAAGTTACTTGTGTGTCTTTAAGAACTTTTGAAGAATGCAATCTGCAGCTAAACGTGGTGACATCTCTCCCTTCTCCACAAAATTCTGAATACTTGCAATAAATTTGGAAGTTGACTCATCTCCATGCAACAATCGTGTCACTAATTCCTCATTGACTTGTTTCCACATCCAAGTTTTTCTCTGTTCTTGTCTCTTCTCCTCAATAAGGCCATGTTCATTCATGACTTTCCTGAATGCAAGTGCTTTTTCCCATACGTTTGACACTGGAAATTTAGTCTCTTCCATTGGATTTTCTCTTCGTGACGAGCACAATACCACCTCAGGATAATAGACACCTGGATACTTTGGTCTCATGTAATGGAGTGCACTTCGATATTCTCCTCTTGCCCTTCTTGCTACATAAATTAAGTCGCCATCTGCCTTATTTACAACCACCAAATCAGCTACCTCCACAATTCCTAACGTGTGTGTGTTCGTGTTAAAAATCATAATTATATCATGACATATATATAAAATTGAAACCCATCAATAAATATTTGTCCCATGTATCGGATAGTTCCGCAATTGAAATAAATCCAATTATTGCATATTGATGTTTCGAAAATATGAAATTTGGCATTTGGAAAATAATCTCTTCCATTCAAATGAATTATACGAACCTCTTTTCATGCCTTGTAGTTCATCTCCTCCAGCAGGAGGTACTACCAAAATCACCATATCTGTCAAATCTGCCACCAAAGTCTCTGATTGACCAACTCCAACAGTCTCCACAAGAATATTGTCATAACCAGCATATTCACACAAACTAATAATTTCATACATGTTTGCAGTAACACCTCCCAAAAATCCCAATGAAGGTGACGGCCTTATAAATGCCTCTTCCATTCTCGAAAGTTCTATCATTCTAGTTTTATCACCGAGAATTGAGCCTCCTGTTCTGGTACTGCTTGGATCGACTGCCAACACGGCTAGATTTTCATTTCGATCTTTGATAATGTGTTTTCCAAGTGCCTGTGAATAATAATGGAATGAATAGATTCGAATTAATCTTCTTTGTTAATTTTTGTACATGAAACACTAAACAAACTAGAAAAATTAATCCACAAAATAAGCATTCTATCATTATTATTCCAATATAATATTAGCGTCCATACATACCCTCAATCATGGTTGATTTTCCTGTTTGCATATTTTACAAATATCATGACATTCAAAATTTTACATGACTTTGATGAGACAACAAACTATCCAATCAATATTGAAACAAAACCAACCTGCTCCTGGTGGTCCAGAAAGACCAACTCTAAACGAAGGCTTCACCTCGTTCATGGGTTTCAATTTTGCCAAATATGCCAACAAATGTCTTGCTTGTTTATGATGTTCCAATAATTTTGATTCTACCAAAGTAATGGATTTACTCAGAGCCACTCGACTTCCTTTCAATAAATCTTCTGCTAATTTGGCAGTACGATCCTCCATTCCTTCAAAATTATGTTCATGAATTCTTCCTAAATGTGTTAGCCTCTTCAACTCTTCATCATCTTCTGGATCCATCATGGTGTTCTTATTATTTAGAATGAATGCATTGCGATCGGAATGATAATGTTTGAAATGATTATGAGAATTGAAATTGATGGTGTGGTGGTGGTGATGACGATTGGTTTTCATCAGGGCAGAGGAAATCCTCCGAGTGGATGATGATGAAGCCTTGTAGTGGCAGGACACCATGATGACCGACCAATTCGCTTTTATCATTTTTTTCTTGAGTCAAAGACAACGAAGAGAGGTCAAAGAACGCGCACAAGATCTTCATGCCTTATTCATACATGGAGATGTGAATTGAAATGGTCCATCATCAAATGGTTAGTGATTGTCAACAAATTCGACTTTCCTTTTCGAGATCGGATGCATCCGAGTGCTAGTAATATCAAACCTGGTCCTAAGTGGTTTCTAATTGAAAAGAAACGAAGATTAAAAATAGAGATGAAAAGGAGAAGGATGTGAGATTAAACGTTATAATTTGTGTACGTTTTGAGGACACAGGAATGTCCAACACGCAAGGGGGGAAAGTCTTTACAAATTAAGATGTCACAAGGTGGTAAAACTCGAGCCAAAATTTGCCAGCGAGTGTCAGAATTTGGGCTAATGTCAAACAGCACAATATCACCCTTATTGTCACATCCAATATTTCCTGGTGCAATCAAAACATCGGCAACATGTCCATTCAATTCTTCAATTAAATCAGTATCAACCAGAGGTGAATCATAATGAGCTCTTAAATATTGGTCTTTCTTTGCTCATAAATGGTAAAGTTAACCTTGTCACTATGGGTAACTTCTTCAATCGCTGTCACGAGGTATTGCTTGCTATCTATCAATGCAACAGTAAGAGAATTATGTTCTCCTTCAAATTGCAAATACTCCAACAAGAAATTGCAAACCATTTCGCTGTAACATCCAACTATTTTAGCAATAACTTTCGGAGCTGCATCTGCCAATAAATAGGTTTCTTAATTTTGCTCTATACTCTGAGAAGGTATGGGTTTCGAGTGAATTGTATTGTTTGTAGAGTTGTTGAAGAGGACGAAATAATTCATCGAGATACTCATCCACAATAGTTGAAAGTTGGTCATTCTGTGTTGGAGGTGTGGCCGGAGACGATAAACGATTTGAATGTGATGCATTTCCTGATGACTCATCACTATCACTCGAATTTCTTCTATCCATTGATGATGATGAAATAAAACCATGTTCGGATTGCTTGGCTAATTTTCCAACAATTTTCAACAAGACTTAGTGTTGATTCTCGTTTAGACCAAGATTCGACGGAACTACCAGAACAATTTTACCCTTTTCATCCCTTTCGGCTAGTTTTTGCTTCTCGGACGTAATTGCAGACAAGATGAAATTCAAGCCTTCCGCACTCGATAATAATCTCGCATCAAACGTGCACAAATAAAAATTGGAGTGATGATGAGTCTTGAAGATGGAATTTTGTTGAAGAAACATGTTGGGAGGTTGAACAGGGAGAAGAAGAGAATGGAAAAGTTCCATTCGTTTGTAAGCTGGTTTCACACAACATGCCAAAGCCACCGAGGTTAATAACATGGACATAAAGAAACACATGGAATTTTGCATGGAGGACAACTTCTCTTCCACTTCTTGGATCAATTTGTGTTTGTTTGAGAGCTTCTGAAATAAATATAAATATAACACTCATCAAATTTCCAAATCCAAACAAGGAGGAGGAAGCCGAAGATGCATATTCATCCTCTAAGTGAAGGCTGCCACCAGAGTGGTCAAAGTGGTGGTCCGACAATGAGGAGGCAACACTTCCCTGAATATTACGCTCACGAATGGTGATGTACGTTTTTGCATTTTTTCGAATTCTTCGGCAGCAATATCGAAGAAAGAGCTCTTTTTCATACAATGTTTGAAATTAACACCCACAAATCAATATAACTCAATCATATTAATAGGTGATCGATCCTTCATATTCATGTTCTTATTTCTCTCATCAACGGAACAATATTTTGCAAATATATAGGGAGAGCTGCGTTTCAAAACCACCTTGCCGTTAAAGGATTCCTCAAAATAATAGAACAACCCGTAATTTCCTTTTGAGGCAAAACGGAGGTGTCGTAATCGAGAACCGCAAAATAAAGGCGCAAATGAACAGCTTATAAAATTCTCTCTAACCTTATCATGTATAGCAATAACAAAAAATGTTGCCTCAAAATCCTTCTGGAAGCTCATCCATCAACACCAGTAATGCTGGAAGCCCTCAGACTTTCAGTAATGACGTAAAGGCTGCGTTAGATAAGACCAACACAGACTTCCCTATCCAAATTGAGGGCCTTCTTCCCTTCCAAGGAACTTCTTCATCAACCACAAACAAGAAAGAACTCTCATCAGGAGATGTGGATGAACTCAGTGAGGCTACTGAGTTTGATGAAATTGAATCCGCCCTAACCAAAAAAAACAATGTCAAGTCTTACCATCATTCAAAAGGCTCTTTTGGAACTTAACAATTTTGCCAAAAAGTCAGACGAACATCAACAGGAAATGTTGAACGTGTTGCAGGAGCAGCAACGAAAGTCGGACGAGCATCAGAAGGTGATGCTGAACGTGTTGCAGGAGCATCAGAAGGTGTTGTTGAACGTGTTGCAGGAGCAGCAACGAAAGTCGGATGAGCATCAGAAGGTGATGTTAAACGTGTTGCGCGAGTTGTTAGAGGAAATCAAAAATAATAAACATTAATTCCGTTTTTTGTTCATCATTTCGCACAATTTCATTGATCGATCTTTTATTCATTTGTCATTACCACAATGTACTCGCGTGCAATAGAATAATCTTCAGTCTTTCATGTGGATTAAGGTTCACCCATTTCAAGTTGATTCAAATTCCATCTCCAATGATCGTGCCAACAACAGAAAATGTCATTCTCCACCAACAACACAACAACCTCTTCAGGCTTGACTTCTCACGTCTACTTTTGGGGAGCGATCGGAGTCAAAGATCGTATTCAATCCAACACACCCCACTTGATAGCCACTAGCAGTGAGAAGAAGGCTTTCTCTTCTTCGGGTGTAACCACACTTCCATCACCTCTCTTCCATACAAGAGTCATCCAAGTGAGTGCTGATGGAAGCTTTTTGCTATTGATGGACGATCGGGGACAGGTCTATGCCTTGGGAAAGGGTCAGGATTTTCGTTCCGTAATTACGGAGATGAGAAGGATCGATTGAGTACACCTGTAAAGATTTCTTGCATTTCAATTTCTGGTAATTAGCACGTGAATCCATCTAAGCCAACGATACGGTACCGAAATTAAACAGTTGAATTTCCATGAAGTGTTATTGTTTTGGAAAATCAACTCAGAAAGATCTTCTTCCAAAAAATGTTTGAATATTTTAATAGAAAAGAAAAACAACACAATATTCATGAACGTTTCGAAAGAGTAAACAATAAAATTCGTTTGTTAATTAAAGGAAGGACTAATGGGTTTGTGGGATTTTCTGCATATTTTGTAAATTGACTTTATTCAGCAACGAGAAAACCAAAGAAACGCAAGGAAGCAGGAAGGATGAAGGCAGAAGTAACGACTACATGATGTGAAGCGCAAGAAGTCACAGTTAGGTAGCAGAGACGAAGACTCCATGATATGAGGTCACATTTAAACAATTGCTTGATAAATCCATGAAAATTATAATAACTTGATAAATCCATGAATATCATGAAAACATGATGAATTAAATAAATGAAAATTAAATAACAAAATTAAATAGTTAGTTCAATAAAATCCTTGCCGAAAAGATTCGAATCAAGGTGGACCTGCACTGTCACAATGTTCTTTCTTACCACAAGAACATTCCGATCAGCGAAAAAGGTACTTGAATAAGCTTAAGAAAGCAAGTGGGAGTGCGAATGGGTGGGAAGTCACTAAGCAACGCAAAGAGAGACTATTAAAGAAAAATTTAAAGAACACAGATCATGATGTGAAAGATACCATTTGATTTTCTGCTATATTACAGCAGTGGACAACACATGTATCAATATTTAGCTTTAACGTTTAGATCTCTACGTAACCTCGTCTAAATGAATTTCCATGAAAGCTTTACGAGTTAGACAAAAAGTGTTTAAATCTTTATCTTTTGATATGATAAGATTGAAATGAAACCTCAGCTTAGGATACTTTAACTCAAAAATCTGTACCACCAATGTTGTGGGCATTTTATACCACTTCCACCCATTTGCTTTCTTAAGCCAACATGCGATTCACCCAAATACTAAATATGGTAAGGTTAATATCATTGTAACATCTTTTGATATTACAATGCCTTAGCCAACCAAACATTCGCCATTCAATCGACAAAGAATGTTTTTTTGTCAGTATTCCCGACTGGTCGCTCTCTGCCTCATCGAGTCTCGAATCCAATCACGTCCTCCTGCCCCTCTCTCTCTCTGAAGTGCGGAAAGGAATTGGAAGGAGCATCTTGTGAGCGATTTCTAGGCCATGAGAAACCAAGAAAAAACACACAAAAAAAATGAAAGAACAAGGAGTTGTAAGTAATATTTTTGTTTAGGGGTTTTGATAATTGACCGAACCGCGGCGTGATCACGATGACCTATTGGTTGGTGTGTGCTCTTGTACTCTTGTTCATCATCTCGTTCTCACTTGATAATGAATTTTGGGTTTCATCCAACTTTGGTTTGGAAAATTTTTCGGTTAACGACCTCGCTCTTTGTCTGGTTGTTTCCATCATCATCCACACATTGTGTGATGATAACGAATATCTATCGACATCCATCTATTGGTTCCTATTGGGTATTATGAATGATCTCATGGCGTATTCCTGTTGAATTTATATATGTAACTCGAATTTCTCTCAACTTTCTGATCTGTTCGGTTTTCTTCATCATCACTCCAATCTCATCACCCGATGATTCCATCACCCTCCTCCCTAACTCGGTTTGTGCTCTTGCTACGACAAAATACTAGGCTTACATCCTCTGGCTCGGCTGCTGTATTGGTTTCTGTGGCTTGCATCGTTTCTACTTGGATTCGTTCCTCTTGGGTATCATTTGGTTCATAACTTGTGGTCTCCTCTTTTGGGGTCAATTGATTGATCTCATTCTCATTCCTGGAATGGTTGATGATTGCAATAGAAAGTTGGCAGGTCCAACAGTTACAACAGCAGTGACCAACGTCACTTATCAAACTCAACCTGTGGTTCAACAACCATACGTTCCACCACAACAACAAGTCTATGTCCCACCACCACAACAAGGATATATTCCACCACAACAAGGATACGTTCCACCACAACAAGGTTATGTTCAACAAACGACCTACACTACAGCTACCTATTAAATAAATTTGTTGTTGTGATTGCTTTCAACGAGGAGTTGTTGGAGTTTCCTGCTCGGCAAAAGATTCTGTTGTTATCACCTTCTCAACCTAATGTCAATCAACAAACTATCGAGAGAGCGTCACAGAGCTCTCAGTTGTCATGCCACCACTCAAAAAAAAATGATGCTTGTAAGAAGAAGAGGAGAGGATGAATTACAACTCTCCGCAACCGTTGACAAGGTTGAAAATTTACCCTTTGATCCAAAGTATGTGTTGGTTGTTGACTCTAGTTTTGTTCATAATATACATGAATACAAAACGTAACACTTGTGGAACATGAACGATCATTGTCATGGCTGAAAAATTCATAAACGAACGATCGACACTGAATGACAACAACAACCTGAATGACAACAACAACAACAATAACAACAACGTTTTTCGGATCCTCCCATGATGGAATTCGGAAACATTCCGAATTTAATAATTTCAAAATAATTTTCAATCATGAACAAATCATGACATTTCATCAATCTCCAAACCATATCTAGTTCCATCTATGTTGTTTTTACTTTCGATCAAGTTCCGAAAAAAGTCGGATCTACCGATAAAAACCTCGAAGGAAAAAAACAGTTACGAATGGTCCGAAAACAATAATGTCATTTTCAAGGATGTTCCAGAATTTAGTAATGAAAGATTGAAAATTGAAGTGAAAGATAAACAAAGTGACAAGATTATGTAAGTTGTGTGATGACAATGAAAATGAAATTTTTAATGAAAGTGACAATGAAATTTTATCCACTACTATTATGATTTTTAAAATATATCAAACCATTGCACACGAATTGAAATGGATGATGAAATGTTCACAATTTGGAAATTTTCAATAATTTCATGGAATCCTTTATCGATCCTTTATGTGATAAAACACTTGTCACACACCTTTTACATTTTTTCACACACATTCCATGTCACTTTGTGATGTGCGACAACCTTTTACTTCTTATTATGTGTGACAATTTTTCACTACTCAATTCGAAACTCATTGAAAAACAGAGGAATGACCACCACATCACTCGATACTCTTCCCAAAAATCTCGAAATTTCCAGAAAACTCAAACTCTACGATACCAAAAACGCCGTCTGTAACGTTCGTTTGAAAGCCATTGGTTTCGGTGTAGACAAACGTTTATTTGAAGTTCACAAAAATGTCATGCCTTTTCTTCGATCCATTCACACACCTTCGGATGCCATGAGAAATGTCGTTGTATTACCAACCACTATGGAAAATTTTTTTGGATTGGAACCTGCAATTGAAGCTCTGAAACGTGTGCATGAAAGATTTCCCAGTGCTTCTTCTCATCCCTTGTATCCAGTTTTATTGATTTTTCCTGGAAAGTATTTGGTGAGAGAAACGATAAAAATTCCAGCTTCTTTGAATGGATTGGTGATCTTTGGTGTGACGGATACAAAGGAGAGAGTACATTTGACTTCAAATAAGAAGAATGATCCTATTTTTGATATTGCCATTGATGTGAATATGATTCATATGCACGGCTTGACGTTTGATGCCGATGGTTTGTGTGCAAAGGTTTCTTCGCCAACGACGAAATTAGAGGCTTATTCGTGTGACTTGTCAAAGATTTGGCCTTCGAATAGCAGTGCAGAAGTTGTAAATTATGAGTTCTTTGGAGAGGAAGATTTAGAAGATGACGAAGGTTTTTATTAAGGTGTGGATTCCTGTGAGGATACAATGTGTCTTGTTGTTAACTCGACATTTATGAACACTCATTACAAAAAACCTAATTGCATGGTTGCTCAACAAAAATTTATTCTTGTCGTTGTTCGATCAATCACACAAATACTTCACCTATACCATGTCATCATCATCTTGTTGCTGTTTTGGAAGGGCTTCATAAGAATCTGTCGAGAAGAATCCCTTGGCAGCAGTATGATCATCATCAATGTCAACAACAACCGCTGCAGAATGTGTCGATATCAAATCATCTCTCGACGAAACAGAGCTCAGTAATTTGTCCACTTCATGACTACTATTGCTGGTACTTGTGGTTTTTGGAGGAAGTGAATCTCCACCCATTACTGTCGCTGATGATATATTATGAGAGGATGGATTCTTTGTGGAAGAGGGCAAATGAGGAGGATGGTGAGACTCATTGGACGCAATATTATTATGGGAACTGGTTGGCTTGGTAATTCTGAAAATGTGCGGAGATGCTGGTGGTAATTGTTTCGAATTTGTGAGATATGGATTCATCCATGCGAATTCGGCAGGTAATATAAATGCATTATCCTGAGATATGGCTTGAGAAATAATTTCAATAAAGTCTTTCTTTGCAATTTTGACAATTGAGGTGTCCCTTGCGACACGAGCATCAAAATCAGGAATGAATTTTTCTTTGGTCAATGCACGCTCTCCCATTAAACTCCAAGGTCCCATCTCAGAGACAAATTTGTCCTCTCCAAATATGACCTCAATTTTACCACTCAAAATCAATGTAAAGTGGTCACATTCCTTTCCCTTTTCGGTGATGTAAATTTCATGATCGGGTGTCTTTTTAAGGTCTACAACGGCACATTTACCCAGCAATTTATGTAGACAGTCTTCTGGGAGTATTCTAAAGATGGGAGAACTCTTCCACAAGTAGGAGCTGACTGCAAGAACTTGTTTTGGAGTGAGTCTGTGAATTCTTTCAAGTTTGAGGAGAATGCTGTTTTGGGGACGATTAATTTTGGAGAGAGAGGTATTGTCAACATAAATATCAGTCTCATCCACAATTTCATCCTTAATAATTTCTTCAATAATATCTTCAAGTGTCACAATGCCAACAATGGCATAGTAGGGATCTCCTCCACTCTCAGGTTCCATTGGCTCGTGAACAATGGCCATGTGTGTTTTACCAGATTTGAAAATCTTCAACATTTCATCGCAATACGTGTCTGGAAAGACCTTTAGCACTTCTCTACCATAGAAGGTGAGAATGGTCGAGATTGGTAAAGACTCTTCTGGATTGATCAATATCAAATCCTTCACATAGAGCATACCAATAATATTATTCTTATTTCCCTTGTAGACTGGAATACGTGAGTGACCCGCTTGCCAAATACTGGTCATGCTATCTACATCGAGTTTTCCATCCACATCCAACATGTAGACATTTTCAACTTTTGTCATGATTTGACTCACAGAGATTCGAGCAAAATCCAAGGCACCTCCCAAAATTTTTGCTTCGTGTTCGGTGAGATGATATTTAGGGTCGTGAGCTTTGAGGTGAATATTGACGAGTTCCTTCAATTCTGTTCTCTTGAAAAAGGTTCCGTGATCTGCTCCAAGAATCCAATCCAACAATTTGCCGACTGGCCATGCAACCACAAACGCACCAGCAATCAAAATCCACACAAACCAATACATTGTACCTCCAATGGCTATTCCATATCTTGTAATGACCGCTTGAGGAATAATTTCACCAAACAACAAGACAGCTGTAATACCCAAAATAATGGCAACATACTCGGGAACAATTTTGTCCAAAAACAAGGGTAAACATTCGACACATACGGCATTCCACAATAACAAGGTCACCAATAACAAGTGATGATTCTTTAAAATTGGTGCCAAACGTGCTGCATATTTCTTTTCTCGTTCTGTACCTGTTTTTTTGAGAATGTCCAATTGTATGGTATCAATGGAGAGGAGACCTAAATTGAAGCCAGACATGAGGCCAGCACCACAAATAAATATCAAACTGGCAATCGAATAGACAATGTATTGCCACAATTCTAAATGTTCTTCTCCCTCTCCGGTTGTGGGAGTTGCTGTATGATTTGTATGATTCTTCACATAATCGATACACATTTCTGGAATTTCACTACTGCTGCCATCCGTCCCATCGTTCATAATTTCTTTGAGGTTGAAAAGGTTTGTTGTTCTGAGGGTAAGAAAAAGGCGAGCACCGCTCACAAACATGAAACCGTTCTCAGGGCATGTTGAGAAGTGAGTGTTGCTATTAGGTTCCAATCGTTTCCAAAACATTCTTTCAACAGTGTTCGAACAAGCACTCAACAAAACAATCATCATGGCCACAAGAAAAAAAGTTTTTATCAACAGGTTCATTGTGGAGCCATTGTGGTGGCGATAATGATTGATTCTTTTCTTGGTTTGTTGATGGTGCTCAAGAGTAGTGGTTGTACTAATTGGTCCGTTTCGGTTATTACTAATAGCAGTACCTACTTGTACGGACTCCTTCTTCTTTGGAAAAGTTTCTTCCTTTTTCTTTTCATTTCTTGTTGTTGTTCTCATCGGCATGGATTCATTACTACCATCATCATCATCTTCATTGAATGATTCCATTTCTTCTTCCGACAAAGAAACTAGTACTACAGCATTACATTGCTGTCCCGCTTTTTCATTACTTGTTGGAACAACAACACCCATGAAGCTGGCAGCATGAGTGGTCAGGGTTTTGTTCATATATGATGAGAGTGGGCACTTGCGAAGAGTTGCTCTTGCAAATAATTTTTTTTGAATATAATAATAAAAAATATCCAACTTTTGAACAAATTTCGGTTTTCAAAAGGGCGTTTCAGGGTTGTACCACCATCTAATGAGCTCTATTCGTCTGAATCTCCAAAGATTTTTATTTGGAGAACACGCATGTGTGATGAGTGCGATCGATTAATGTAATGAAGGATGATTAATTTGTCATTCAAGTTGTTAACAACGTTGTGATTGTTTGTTCTTGGGTATTATCCAAATGATGAACCAACCCCCTACTACTTCTTTTTCTTGTTAGATTTGGTCTTGCTGGTTTTTGGAATGCTATTAAAGTATTGTCGTGCATACTGAAGAATATCATTTTGGTATCTCTTGAATTCCTTTTTTTAAATTTAAAGGAGCCAAATAATCACAAACGAGATTACATTCATTTTCACAAATCCTGATTCATCGGTTGCATAACCTACCTTAGGTCCAATATCTAATTCTTCTCGAAGCGATTCTTTTGAGAATTCCTTCTCACGGAGATGCATTTTCTGAACTGCAATTTGTACGAGAGCTTTTTGTTTTTCTCCAAATGTTCCCCAATGAACCTCTGTGGAGGTCACAATAATCATTACAACCATTTCAACCATTACAACCATTTGTACAAGTATGTTCATATGGGTTGGTTTGACATGCAGTGTTTCAGCAAAGTATGTGGATTCCAGTGGTTATTCGAAAAGTAAAATGCATTAGGAAATGCATTAAGGTTCAACAAGGTGAATGGAAGTATTCATATCCATTCAATTTAAACAAAAAATTGTAATGGAAACAACATGAGCAATCGTGTGATTCAACAAAGCGTATTTCAAACCCACAGTACTGACTTACCTTCAATATCTTTGGGTTTAATTTTGTACAATTTTCGATTACTCACTCCAATCCAATCACTTCCAAGATCGTATTGTCCCAATAGTCTGTTAGGTTTGCATAAAATGTATAGAACAGCTCCTTCCGTAGCAAAGTGATTGTACTCGTATCGAATTTCGAGATTGTTTTTCTTTCTGTATTCGTCATTAATAGCAAAGTCACGTTTCTGACGTTCCTTACAAATGTGACACATATCCGCAAAGTTTGTAAACTCGAACAATTGTTGTCGTGAGTCATTCGGGTCAATGATGGGTTCAATGGAACCACCACTTTTGAATTGCATGAAAAGTGGCTTCAATGCAATATCAAAATCATATTTCACCAGATGAGGTTCCTTAGTGCCACACAATTCACACGAAATGGATTGAATTTCAGGCCTCCTACAGAACTCACGGAGTACTTCGGGAGGATGTTTGGGGTTAATGGTTCTCTCGGAGGAATTACTGCCAAACAGTGCTTCTTTGGTGAGCGCAAAAAAGTCTCCAAATTGTGTGTCTGATAAGGTGGCACTTCCTTTGGTTTTTGCTGATATGAATAATTGACCCGAATTGTCAGAGTATTTGAAGAAGAGAATGTTTGTACCGTTCCATCTAGTGAAAATGTGTGACAAGATAGTATTGCATTGAATGGTTGTCAAAAGCATGAAATCGAGGTCGTGCATGATCGATAATGTGCACATACACATGTCACACATTTGCATCCGCATGAACATGATTCAACAAAAACATGAATCATTCGCCTGATGACTTTAAACACAGATCATGTTCATCACTTACTTGTTGGTCAATGCAAAAGCAACCACATTATCATCGGTTTGAAAATTCGATTTGTATTTACAAGAACCTGGAACCTTTTTCTTTTTGGGTACAGTTTCTTCTGCTCCTTCAAATTCTTCCAAATCATCACTATTCTTCTTATCTACATAGGGATACAACAACTTGGGAACACCATATATCTTTTGTGGTTCGTTCAATTTCACGTTATTAATGTGAGTGATGAAAAGACTCCCTCCGAAGGGTCCATCTTTTCTGCAAATAAATCCCTTCAAAGTATTTTGAGGATTGAAGGGATCTTCATATTCGAAAGGTTTTGCTTGCTTTGCAGAGACATGAAAAAAGTCGGCAGCTTGAGATTTATCATTCGACATTTTTTTGGGCTTGATTGCTGTTGGTGATCCAACTTGGAAAGAATTCAATTTTGGAGTTGAGAGAATGCATGGTTCGTTTCGTTCCATTCGTTTGAGAATGTTGTTTCTCTCATGTGATTCTTCCCCACAAATCATCTAAATCACACGTGTGACACCAATGAAGAATGTTCTTTCAATTAGATCTGTTCAATGGTATCTCAAAGGTGATGATCTTTTATTATGTGTTCATGCATGACTTGGATATTCTTCCGTGATGATAACACGGCCAGTTCATCTCGCGAGAGACCTGCGGTAGGTCATTGAAATCTCAAACGTCCGAAGAATGGACCAAAATCTACAGTTGTGTGCTTCTTTCACTCTAAAAAAAAGACTTCAGTTCTTCCCGCCTCTCTCGCTCATGAAACGAAAATTCAGAGAGAGGGTATAATTTGAACTCATCATCACACAACCATTGTTGTATCCTTTGTTTTTTTAATGATAATACTGTATTCCGTTCCAGCAACGAACTGGTTCAGAGAGTTTTTGTATCTCTAAGTTTTTGATATTCCGAAAACCTACCTAATTCATCTCCAAAACCGCACACTCACCCTTAAGGCATGGGAAGCTGCCTTTCATCAACTTCCATCATACTGGAGCATCAAAAACATAAACAATACATTGCTCAAAATGATACCCACTCCTTCTTCTCTCTACCCATACGATCCCCCAGACACTCCGCAGAATTAAAAAGATCCACTTCCAAACCAAAGAGACATTCCAGACGGAGAGGCCTCTCCAACGTCTCTCAATCCCAGCCTCAACCATTAACTCAAGCCCCTTCAATAACACTTTCTCAGTCATCATCGGGTGCTCCTTCAACGAAGGCACTCAAAGAGTTCTCAAAAAGTTATTTGGGAACAAGACGAGATGAAACCACACTCGAAGATATTTCCTCTCTTTCGGACGGAAGAGGGTTTTCATTCAATAGTCGAGGAAGCAATTCCTCTCTGGTGCTTCCAAAAGTGCCTTCCACAACAAGTTCAGGCCTTAACAAATGCGCAAGCAACATCTCCACCGGCTCAAAAGAAGGAGCACATGCTCTCCTGACTGTGGGCTCTACCTTGTCTAACAGCGATCGAGGAGTGTCCTTGAAATCTATTTCTTCGCATGACAGTAAAGGAAAACTGCTGGTTCCTGGAGTAGTAGAGAACAGGAGATTGAGCACCTTGGAATCGGGCTCACAGAAACACTTGAATTCATCCACAGCGGTCAATGAAGATTCTCATGCGACACTTGCCACCAGGACAAGCCAAAAACATGTGCTCAATGAACAAAAAGAAGATCCTTCGAAGAATCAAACGCAACAACCATCCACAACATTAACACCCGTAATCACCATTCCCTCATCAAAGAATTTGTCTCACCTCAAAAAACGACGAAACACAGATGTGACATCCAATGTGCCTCGTCTAATTGTTTATGATACCACCAATAGCTCTGACTATTTAACTGCTGATCGAAACGAAAATACAACCTCTGACAATGAAGAGGATGAAGACTGCTATATTTTTGCTGACTCGTTTTACTTTGGTTCTTTTGAGGAGATCGGAAATTCTCCCTCGAAAAGCAGAAGTTTCAATGAACGAAACAAAAATCCTAAAGTCATTCATGCATTTTCTCTTAGACAAGGAATTGAAGTTCCAGACTCTGACTCGGACGATACTGATAGCCAAAGCTCAGGTATTTCGCAAACATTTTCATTCTCATCTTCCAATGTGAGTGACTGTTACAATTCGAGTCATTTAGGAGCATTTGCAACAGAGGATGAGATGAGGAGATTTGAAATGGATGAATACATTAACCTTAGAACTATAATAGCTAATGAGGAATTGGAACAACTAAAGCTCTATGAATTTCCTCCTTGGGCCAAGAGATTTTCGAGCGAGAATGATGAGGCAAAGGACGACGATCACTTTTCGTGAGGTTGAAGGTCTGTCCCAACCACTGTCTTTGATTGTTGTACTTTTACTTTGACTTTTAAGGCTCAACACAACTTGCGAAGCAAGGGAGTCCCAAGTTCACAATTATCGAGTTGTGAACAGCTGGAATGAGAGAGCAACTTTTGAAAAAATGCTCGAGTTAGTCCACCGAAACCCTGAAACCAAACACGATTTGACTGTTTTTGAATTTAATGAAAATTCTACTCATCAACCCGTTGAAAAATTAATAATTTTTTGTCACGGAGCTGGAGGGCGTGCTGGTCAATTCGAAACTGTTTGTTCTCTGTTGTCGGAAAAGCATAAAGATTGGCATTTGGTTGCTCTCGATCAAATCGGACACGGAAAGAGTTTTTCTTCTGATAAAACCTATGATAAAGAGGATTTTAAATTCGATAACTTGTATTCAAATCTAGAATTTGTGGTCAATCATTATAGGAACAAATACGAGAAGAATGGTCACAGTGTCGAGCTCATAATAGTGGGTCACTCTGTTGGCAGTGGTCTCGCGATGAAATATACCATCAAACACAAAGACATTGTAAAGAAATTGATACTATTAGGAACGAAGGAAGCCGCTCCAGGTCAATCTCCTGTGTGGATATTACCTGTCTTTGCTTTAAATTTGATGAGAGGAGTGTTTAGTATGAACTTTAAGAAGTTAGCTTATCACACTTCCACTAGTGAGGAAATTATTGAGAAAGAATCTGAATGCACTAAAAATAATACCATGTTCATGATGAAGAGCATTTGTACTCAATTGGAATGGCCAACTCATGATGAAATTGCATCCATTAAAACCCCAACCTTAGTGATTGCAGGTGAAACGGATGGATTGACACCACCTGAAAAGGGAAAACTCGTGCATGAACTAATTGAGGGCAGTCAATTTGTTGTGCTGGAAAACACGTCACATAACATGATGATTGAGAGACCCTCTCTCGTTGCTGAGACTATTGAGAAATTTTTAACCTAGGAGGTTGAGAAGTGTGGAAGGTGAGACGGTATTGGTCGAATTTTTATTGGTGTTATTATGTCATGTTATTAACAGATCGCATATGTATCGTTATCATAGATAGGAACAATGGGATACATTAATTGCTACAGTGAACTTGCATAACGAGCTCAATTACTGACCACTTCAAAACTTATGGTGACTTCTCCAGAGTGTTGCTTCTTGGTCAACATGTACAACTTGTTCGAATAAATCGTAATCATGCAATGAAATATTGGAAAGCACAGCACTGCCACTCCCAAGAAAACGGACAAGTAAATAATCATGTTGTAATTATAGGTTGTGAATGATCGATATTCATCATTCACACACTGAGCACGATTCAAATATTCCTCTGTGTCCAAAGCTTCTCCAAACCAAAATAAATGCTGATACGGCACGATTGTCACACATCTCTCCAATTTGTTGGTTGCATCAATATTAAACATGTTTTTTTCTGGTGAGTTTCCAAACACCAAATCACTACCATAATAGATGGATTGAAATAAAGCACAACATTTTGTAAATGTTCGATTCATGCCAAATATTGGTGCACTTCCAATAGCAAGAAACACAACCACATAGCAACACAATGCACAGCTCAACACCAAGCAATGTCTACAAACTTTTGTTTCTCTCTCTCCCAAAGCAGCTGGATTCTTCCTTCTTCGATACCCCCCATGCCAAATGAGAAAACTTGCTAAACATGACAAAAAAGCAAATCCAACAAATGCAGGATACAGATAAATTCCAGGAAAAAATTCATCGGAGAATGTTGGGTAGGGAACAAGTGGTGTGGCCGAGTTAGTAGGAGTGGTGGTGGTGGTGGTGGTCGAATTTGCCAAATTCACATTCACACTAAATGCATTGGATTGTAAGGTAAACATGTCAATAATTTGTTGAGTAGAATTCAATAAAGATGATGATGTCAATAAAAATCGAATCACATGTTGATACATTTGTGCTCCGGATAAATTTTTCACACTTCTCACAAATGACTTGTTCGGTGGCGAACCAGAATTGACCACCACATTGGTGTCAGGTCGTATGGTAGCTTGTAACCATGGATTTGAATCCTCATTAGGATGATCGACCATATAAGTAATTTCAACAATGGTCACAACATTTTCAGAAATTGGTCCAACAACAATATTAAAACTCATCGTTCCATTCAGAGATGAAATGGGGAAAAATGAAAGCGAATTCATTTGCAACATGTTCAAAGTGGTGGCAAACGTTGCTTGTGAGTTCAATAGTAATGAATTTGCTTGCATGATTCGGTCGTTCATGAATTCTTTTTTTAAAGATAATTCTCCAAAAAGAGGAAGAGCAAGTAATGATGGCACGAGAGGAATAGAGAGAGTGGGCATACAAAGGAGGAGCATCAATGTAATTAATACCATTAGGAAGATGACACCAATAATGAATTTCACAAAGTAATGATTGGTCAGGAATGATTTTTCGGACCAAGTTGTCTCATCCATGATATGAAATGTTGAATGAGAAATCAAATCAGGTGAGGGTAAGGATGTTGGCGATTGTGGATTGGCATTGGTTGGATGGTGTTGATGAGGAGCATCAACTCTCGAAATGAAATTCGTTATTGAATTCGAGTTTGCTGTTGATGGAATGGAATCATGTATGCCAAATGTCAACCTCCCATCGTTATGGTCCGATAGAGAGGACGTCATGATGATGTTTTGATGGTGCTTTCTGGCACCATCTCTGTGACTCGACATATGTTGAGAGTTTTTGTTTTCTTTTGTGTCAGCTGTTACTCTTTTTGTACTATTTCAATCACAAACATCGCTCATAAGTGTTTGGCATACTTTCTATTGTAATAATGAAATGCATGTGGTTCTAGCCTATCTTGCTGCGACATCTTTTCTCATGATCCTAATTTACAAATTGAAAGGAAGAAACTTGCACTACACAAAGCGGTCTCACTCTCCAAACAAGCATGTTCCTTAAAAATTCTCCTTCAATTTATGGCAAACATGCCATTCCGATCCCATCGCCACCTTGTGTATGATCCGACATTTGTGGGGTGCCAGATGATTTTCCAATTTCCTTATCAACTCAATGTTGCAACTGTTGTGTGTCCATGCATGCAGGTTGTGCCCCTGCCAATGAATTGTTTCAGCACCTTTTCTTTTGAATGGGTTTTAAAGAACTGTTCTTGCAAAGGGTTTGTCCTTCATGCAAGTTGTGGGGAAAAACTATTTGACAGACGTGTCACTTGTCTTTTGCAATGTATGGACATTGACACATCGAAATGAGTTATGGCTACAGAGAGGTAAATAGGGTAACCACAATTCTAACAGTCAAACCCAAAACTAGAACAAACAGACAACAACTCTTGCCTCCACCTCGTTTGAAACTACCTTGCGAAACGCAACAACTTCTTTCGATAAAAAGGTGGCGATAAGAAGAAAACAAAGAAATCTTTTCTCAAAGGTGAGCTAGAGGTGTGATTTTCAAACATCTTTTCAAGAATACCGAAAGCATTCGTCACCAATAATCACGGATCACAACTGTGAAGATTGTTGTATTTCTGAAATTTTCAAAAGAGTCACTTTACTTTTGATCAACAACGAACGTTGATTGTAGAGAGTGTTTCGTTTCATACAGCATCTTCATCACGCAAAATTGTCGTGACAATTATCATCACCACATTGCCAAAAGACTTAACACTCAGTAGTATCATTTTCTAGTAGTCGGATCATAGAACCAAAGAAGCAGTAGTAATAATAGAGCACATCTTTCTCGAGAATCATTCATACACACACCTTCTCTCATCATCAACTTCATGTTCGGCTTTACAAGTGAATCCACCAGTCGTAGTGATAATTTGAATTACTACACTCCTCCTCCGAGACATCCTGCATTTAAATCCTCTCAGCTCTACGAAACAACACCACATACCTTCTCTTCCGAGGAAGCATCGTCGCCAACAACATATGTGCCCAAAACATCCTCTCAACAACAAGCCGACTCATCTTCGGTGGCAAATTCCGTCCTGCCTATTCAACTTTTAATCCTCAACTCGAGCTTTACGCCCATCTTGGTATCGGGAGGAGGTTCCTCGAGCTACTTTGCAGAGACGTCCTCTTCCTCGTTTCTCAATTCTTTTGGAAACAACAATGCCAATACGTCAACCATAACGAACCACATGACGACCTCCACAACAATAGCAACATCCCTTTCTCAACAACCTCCAGAGAGTTCAACAACAACAACGAGCCAGGAACAACAACAACAACATTCCATTATTACCACCCCCATCATCTCTTTCAACTCCTCCTCTAACGATGTCATGACGAAAAGTTCATCCGTGGCCACGACCCATAAGGACAGATCGGCTGCCTCTTCAATGAGTAGCACGAGTAGCAACAGTACAGGAACAACTGGTGCAGCCACCACCTCACTTTCCATCCTCTTTCAACAACACCAACAACAAAAGGCCATGAATTCATCATCTTCTAACAACAATAATTGCCTCAATAGTGTTATTAACACAGAACCCATCTCCTCTCTCTTACTTTCATCTCTGAGTGGTGCTTCAGGAAGTGGTGCCAGTGCAACCGGAGCCTTAACACCAAGATCAGGCTCACAATGGACAGGTAGTGGCACCACAAGACGGCCTCAATCGGCTCGCTACACCTCCTCCTCTACTGGTGCTACGAGTGGTGGTAGTGGTAGTAGTGGTAGCGATCAACACAAGTTATCGTTGTCCACTTCCAATCATTCGCTGGGAGGAGTCAGTTCTGGAACCGGCGTGGGAAGTGCTGCAGCAACCTCTTTCATATCGAGTAAGAGTGATGGAGCTGCCTCCACCACAGGTTTGTACTCGAAAAACAGCAGTAGCAACATGCATGAATTGGAAGGGAGCAACCATTCCAATTGGGCCACTTCCAAACAATACCGAGATGGCATGGAACATATTCACAAATTGAGAGAGAAATTTATGGAACATGTCGGAGCCTTACATTGGTGGAATGGTGGTGGATCTACAAATAATAACGGTACTAATCATACGAATAATAATAACAACAACAACCCTAGCAATAGTAACAAGAGCAGCAACAACAACAGCTCTCATTCTCCAACTCCTAATAATCTTCCTTCCTTCAAAGACTCTTCCGAAATCAAAAAACAACGATCCATGATGGAGTGTGCCAGTAAGCTTATTTTTTTGGATGAATTCTATGATGCCCTGAATATGCGAGTGAGAACTTTTGAGACCATTAAGGACGTGATTCAAAGTGTGGAGATTTTGTGTAAGAGATTGTTGAATTTTGCAGAGAAGAAACAAGGATATGTTCGATCCTCTTGTTCTTCTATGCAGAGAGGTCATGACCACAATACTGATAATTCTAATAATCACGATGGTCAAGCAAGTAGTAGTAGTAGTAGTGGTGGTCACCACACAAGACCTCAATTGTCCACTGATGAGATGGGAATCACGTATCAACCTGTTTTATCCTCTCCATCTACATCGTCACAATTTGGAAAGGAGATCTCTGAAGAGATGGAAAAAGACATGTCAAGTAGTCCTATAGGTCATCATCATCACCACCATCACTACCACCACTCAAAAACTCATCGAAACCATCCACAACCATGGTTGGATGTTCCTCATTTGAAAGAATTTGTCAGTGCCATGGAACAAAATCGATTGTATCCATGTTTTCAACATGAACGATTGAGAGATTTATTAATCACCTTATGGCTTGAAATTTCCAAATGTGAATCAGGTGGTGAAGAAAAGATGAATGCCTTTTTTAATTTACCCATGAAGAGAGCCATTGTCGATTCAGATCGTGTGAATAATACGTTGGAAAATTCGAATCGAAATTCCATGAATGCCTCGACCTTACTTGCCTTAAATGAAAAAACAGGAGTTGAAACTCTTTTCAATTCTAGCATCATGAGAAAGGAATCTTCCAAATCGTGGTCATTGGACAAGATTTTTCACATTGAAGAGAATACAGCAGATCGACTCGCCAATGATATCAAGATTTTAACAGACATGTTTTTGATCGAATTGGAGGATGTGTTAGCTGTATTTCAGGAGAAACATTCGAAATTTGTTAAAAATTGGATGACAGAGGCCTATGAAAAGTGTTTACTTCCATTTCATGCCATACAAGCCATTAAGAAGAGAAAGGACACACTCAAAACACTACGCAATGAATTTGTATTCGAAGAGGATGATTTTGAGGCAAAATATGTCATTGATAAGGATTGGCGATTTGTTTGGAAACTTTGTGAACACACTTCCGATTGGAGACTCAATTCAAAAAACCTTCCACTTGTTCTCTCATTTTCCTCCGTTGAAAATTATAGCAGCATGCCTGATATGAGACTTACAAAATTTATTGGCTATGTGGATTATTCTCTCGAAAATGTCATGAGAGCGTATTGTCACGACAAGACACTCGATTGTATCTATTCCAGTAAGGTCTCTTGGCATGAGTATTGTAAACCATGTGCATCGAGTTCGATAGAGAAATATCCCACAGCGATTATGACCACAGTGAATGAGTCGAGTGGACTTTTTAAAAAGCAAACGATGGAAATGGTGGTTTCAGGAAAGACTAAATTTATTGGTGGTGAAAATATGACTGAACTTTTTCAAGGTGCTTTCTTTTTCAAATCGTGTAATCATTTGAAAAATACCAAAGAAGGAAAATCAGATTCAGATTCGAAATTAATATCGATAGGAGCCAGATTTTTCACAAAAATTGATAATTGCAGGACTAGGATTATTGAAGTGAAATTTAGTCGAATTGTTGGATTTTTAAAAAAAACCTTCCTCTTTCCAATCAATATGAAAAAAGAAATGGGTCTCTTTTACTCAAGTATGGTTGAAATTTTGGAAAGAGAGCAAGAACAAGGTTTTCCCATAGCATCCAGTGATGATTATTTAATGAGAATTATTTGTGACTATGCAAAATTATATTGTCGTGTTGATTTTAAACTTAAATATACAAGCATGGACGATGATATTGTGCTGTAGTACAAGTTCAAAGAATAAAGATGTAATGGGAATGGCATGTTGGCACCTGTCACATTCGTTCAGATGATCAAAGATTTTGTTTCAACAATGGATAAAAAGACTTGTCACCTACACACACATTTTATTTCCAAAATGAAAAGAACGACTTGAGTGTGCTAGTCGCTGTGTTTTCGTTGTTGGTCTTCTTTTTCTTACGACTGTCCAAGTCGTCATCAAACAAGTCGTCGTCATTCTCCTCTTGTTCCTCTGCAGAAATGGACCCTTTGTTTTTAACCACTTGTCCTCCATCGTGATTGATACTCGAAGTGGATGGTGCCACAAGAATTTCTCTGTGCTCAATGTTGTCGAGAAGAGGTGATGATGACGATTTCAAAGTGTCAACTGCACCACCATGTTCACCATCGTCAAGAGTAGTTGCTTCTGCACTGATTGCAGAGACTTTTGGACTTGAAAATGACGATGGTGAAGTGTCCTTCTTTGAATGGTTACTACTGCCGAAAACAGAGTCAAATAAGGAAGAGAAGAAGGACGGCTTCTCATTCTTGGCTCGTAAATACTCACGAATGGCAAAAAGACCTTTTTCACAAACATCTGGTGGAGGTTCAGCCAACGAAATGCAATTACTGACATCCAATTCCACTAAATTCACTAATTTCTCAATACCATTAATTTCAGCTAAAAGTGGACAATCATTGAGAAGGAGAGTTTGAAGACCAGTGAGACAGGAAATTTCTTCAGGCACAGATTCGATGAGTGTTGAGCTCATACTCAACCGTATTAAACGAGTGAGTGGAGACGTATGTGAAATGGTACTACTTTTCACTTGTTCTCCAAATAGAGCTTTAGGAAATTCTCGAATTCCTCGACAAAATCGCAAATCCAACTCTCTTAAATTGGTCAGTTCAGCAATCGTTTCAGGTAAGGTCGTAATTTTGGAGCCATACAAGTCAAGACAGGTAAGATTTTTCAATTTTCCAATTTCATCTGGCAGGTATGTGAATGGAACTTGGTTCAAAGAAAGAGATTCCAATTTGGAAATGTTAAAAATGGGAGGTGGTATGGTGTGGATATTTGGATTGTGACCCAATTCTAAATGAGCAAGAGTTCCCAGTCGTTCCATGTTTCTGTGAATTTCCAATGCAGATATTTTGGTTCCGTTCAGAAATAGAGTATTCAATTTGGTTAAATTCTCAATCTCTTCAGGTAATTCATTGGTAATTCGATTATTCGACAAAATTAAAATTTCTAACATTTTACAATTGCATAATTGTTTTGGAAATCTGTTCAACCTATTTCCTGCTAAATTTAAATATTCTAATTGTGTTAAATTATTCCATAATTGTTTTGGTTTTCCAATTTCGTCATTCAATAAATTGAATGTGGTGAGTTTGTTATTCGCCATGGAAAGATATTTAAGTTCTGTAAGAGTATTGAGAGATGTTGGTAACTTTTTCAATCCCATGGCATCCATCACAAGTTTTGTGAGTCTATTTAATGACGAAAAAATATCATTCGGTAGTTTTCCAAATGTGATACGATTATTCGAAATATTCAACTCTCTCAAATGTGTCAATGGAGCTAAGAGACTGGTTTCAATCATTCGCAACTTGTTACCATTCAATTTGAGTTCTGTACAATACAAGCATTGCTTGATGAGGTGGAAAGGGATTTCAGGTTCTTGATGATGATTGAGTTTTTTCTTTTTTTGAAAAGAATTTGTACAAGTCAAATGTTTTTTTGCCATGTTGTGACGATGTTAGGCCACTACCAATAATCTGAGAGGAATATTTAACAATCCAATTTTCAGCGTAGATTTGTCTCACATCCAATGGATTAAATCCTGGAACATCAAAATCTTCGACTGAATCGATGGTTAAATATTTGTTTTTCTTTCGTGCTTTCGAGAGAGTAAAATTATAAACTTGTGAAGACGGTGACGACGACGACGGATCAGTCAAAGGCTCTTTCATTTCATGATTATGCAAAACTACGTGTTGTGTTGGTGATAGAACATCATTGTTTGACTTCGTGTCATTAATCAAAATTATGTGTTCCAGTGGCTCATCATCATCACTATTGCTCAAAAATTCCTCATCATCGTCCTCATCAGAAACAAAAGATCCAAAACCATCATTACTCAACGTTGGTGTATCCAAATGATGCA
Organism: Naegleria fowleri; assembly: GCF_008403515.1. Lineage (NCBI taxonomy): Eukaryota > Heterolobosea > Eutetramitea > Acrasida > Naegleriidae > Naegleria > Naegleria fowleri. Next base: position 932,134 of record NW_025407939.1, on the reverse strand, counting down.
ATGTAGGTAAGTGTTTCAATTGTTCGGGATTTTCTCGTAAATTATTGTAATAACTCTTATTCCTATCAAGATCTTGAGATTCTACAGTCGATGGAGAGGAAGAAGAAGAAGGAACCATTGTTGAGTTTATTCCTTCTGTTTCTATCAAACTACCAATCGTTCCCGATGATGAATTCAAATGATGATGATGATGAAAATTAAATGAATTCAAAGTTGATGTTGCGAGGATGGCATCTCGGAGTGGTGGCGATGAGATTGATTGAATGGAATCACCGCCACCACTTGATGAGGGATTATTCGGAGAGGAGGAGGATGAAGACAAGGAAGAGGATGGCGTCGGTTGACGTTGTGATTGAATCATTTTTTTTGTTTCAAGAGCCAAAAATGGGAGGGTTGTTGGTTTGGTTCATGTACAATAACAATTATTATTTATTAATAATGATATTTCTTCGAAAACAGTTGGAAACAAAGTAATCAACAGACATGACACGTCAACATGTTGCGACAATGAATTTGGAATTGTTTAGATTAGGTCATTTTACCAAGATGAGAAAATCAACGTTTAGAGATGACGATTCTCAATTCTTCCACACTTGTCCCCCCTGAGCTTATCGCTGAATTGTTTCAATTCCATCAACAATTCTTCTCCTTCATTCCAAAAAGAAATGTCACTCTCGAACCATAAACCTTGGAGTGGATTAAGGATTGCAATTTTTTGAACTTCATAACCCTGTTGTCGAGCGAGATGAGTGTAACAAAGTAATTGCAAGACCCAATTTAGATCCACTTCTTTGGATGTAGAACACTTAATTTCCACAATCGTATGTCCATCAATGATTAGATCCACTTCTCCAACAATTCGGTCCAGTCTTGAGAAATTGACGTTACTTTGAATTTCCTCAGAGACTTGATTCATGAGATGTGGAATGTATACATGTTGTAGATTATCCAACAATTCAGAATATGAATGATTCATAATCGACTCCATATTAATCAAATATTTTTGAAAAGGGAATGCAGAGAGATATAGTAAGCGAGTTCTTCCCTCTTTAACAATGGCCTCACATTTGCTAATTTCCCAAATGCAATTTAAAATTTTAAATGAACTTTTTGATTCATCTTTGAAGATTTTGTAATTTTGAAACATGTGTTGTTCAAACTCTTTAGGTAGTGCATTATACACAAACACAGGTAATTCTTCCATGGATCCAATTTTGAGCTCTTTTGACTTTGCTTCAAGTTTGAAGACCACAGACCTCATTATTGCTTCATCATTTTGTTCGACATGTTTGAATATGTTTTGTAAATGACCATGTTCTTGCAGTAAGGTATTGAGAGTGGAAAAATATTTAGAGTAGATTTGGTACTCGGCTGTCGAGAGACTAACATAATTAGTGGCAAGTTCAAAGTATTTGCTCGAGAATCCACCAGATCTTGGATATTGTTCTGCTACCATTCTACAAATTAGTGTATCTTTTTCATAGAACAAATTCAATATAAAAAAATTAAATGTCATTGTGATGAAATTGTGTTTTCACAATATTGGTTATTCAAAATTTAAAGTAGGACCTACCTAAAAAAGTTCCAAAATCAGGATACAATTGATTATAGTGAACTACCTGGCAATAAGAAAATTTTGTCGTGACGAGTTGTTGTTGTTTGAATTGTAGTGAAGGCAGGTAACCCTTTTGCCGAAGAGTGTCAATGAAGGCACCATTGATCCCACAAATCATCTCTGTAACTGCGTATGGATTTTTAGTGCCCAAATGTCGATCAATGTGAACGTCACTTCTTGCATGAAGTGGGTTAATGTTTTCCGTTACATAGAGAGAAGTGTTCAATTCTCTCAAGTACCTAAGGTAAGTGGGTGTTGTGTGTTCATTAGTACCTCCAGTATGGTCAGGAAATGTGAAATATAAATGTGTTTTTGCTCTTGTGATGGCCACATAGAATAATCGTCGTAACTCTGCTTCATCATTTGATTCTTTCCAATACTTGTCTGTTGCATTAATGATATAGACAATTTCCCATTCCAATCCTTTGGCCTTGTGTATGGTAGTGAGACAGACCTTTTTTGCCAAGGAAGGCATTCGTCGAGAATCTTTTTTCATATTGTCCATGAGAAGGACGTGTGGAATGTGATGCTTGGCAAGTTCAGATTCGATATCATAGAGTCCAAAATTAGAATGGCATAAAATTGCAATTTGATCTAGTGGAACTCCTTGTATGATATGTCCTTTGATAGATTCTAATAAGTAATTGGTTTGTTCTCTTGCACAACATCGAATGGTTGGCAAGTTGCCACTACTGCCTCTGGTTGAAAACATATCTTTTGGAATGTTTTCCTTATTACATGCAAGTGATGCATTGGCCAAATTAACAATTTCTTTTGTGCTTCTAAAATTGGTGACTAAATTGTGGACGACAGTGTTCCCAAAATTCTTGTGAAAATTCAAAATGTGGAACATGTTACTACCTTAATAAGTCAATAAACATAAGAACATGTTGTGTGAAAAGATGTAATGGAATAACATTCAAAACATTTTCAAAAAACGGATGTCCAATAAAACAGTTTCAAAAAACATTCCAATTCGACAAAATCAATTTCAAAGTATTACATACCTCTCCATGAATAAATGTTTTGAGAATCATCACCAACGGCAATAATTTTTGTTCCTCGCTTGTAAAATTCTGAAAATATATCCATTTGAATATCATCCAGGTCCTGAAATTCATCAACAAATAGATATTTGATTTTCGAGCAAATCTGATCAGCAACTTCGGGATTATTGATTAATATATTTCTGAATCGATATCCAATTTCTTTGACGCTCAATAGAGTGTTCGAATCCACTACATAATCATAGCTACCAAATTGCTGTAAATACTTGTTCGATATGCTATCAATGGTTCCAACTTCAACGTTCGTTTTTCTCTTTCCCAATAGTTTTATCAAACGCTTTTTCATTTCATGTGCTGCCTGTCGCGTAAAAGTGGTTAACATAATTTCTTCTTCCTTCACATGATGTGCTTTCACCAGGTACAAAATTCGGCATAGAATCGTGGTTGTTTTTCCACTTCCAGCGCAAGCTAATACCAACACGTTTTTGTCAACACTCTCAAAAACTACTTTCTTTTGTTCATCATTCAATGATAAAATTTGTTTGTCATTCATTTTGAAAACAATCTCTTCTTGCACATTTTCAGATGATTTTGTTTTACGAGGACTTGTTTTACGAACATGTGGTTGAGTGAGAGTGTTGCCTGATTCAATGATTTTAGACTTTTTCGTTGTGGTGATGTGTTGATGTTCATCATGAATACAAGTTAGTTCTGAATGCTTTTTCCGAGCTCGTGATGATATCTTTTCTCCACTACTTTTAATGGATCTCGAATAATTCCCGGAATGATTGCAAGCATAACTTTGATGAAATAAGGAATGATGATCATTGGTATAACCAGAAAATAAGGATGATTTTGGTGTATTGCTCCTCAAAAAAACCAAAGGCATCCCGAACTGTTTCTCGCCCACCAAACCAGACTGAGCTGCTCTTTTGGTAAACCCAGTCGTCTTGAACAAGCGTAACATTTTTTTTGATTGAATTTTTCTTGAACTGAAATGAATTTCAGTTCATTTTTGATTATTAAAAAAATGTTTCAAAAACAAATCTCTCCTTCCTCCTACCGATGGACTCAAGAAAAAATTAAATATCTCAAAGCACTGGTGGTAAACGATGGAGGAGAAAGTGGCGACAATCATCAGGGCAACAGCTCTTCAATAAATCTCTCCGGTCGCGATTGGAATGCCATTGCACGGGAATTAAATGAAAAATTCGGAACTGCTTTTTCGGGACAGAGTTGTCAAGATGCCATGACTCGATTTCAATGGATTGAAAACTTGAGTAGTGATATGTGGGCGTTGATTTTTTCGTTTCTCAATTTGAATGATTTATTTGGGAGTGTAGAGAGAGTTTGTAAAAGTTGGAGATTTGTATTATTGAGCGAGGATTGTGATTTTACTGTCTATGGAGTGTTGGTGAATGAAATTGCTAAATTTTGTGGTTTCTCAAATGCCACACAAATTTGTATGATTATTCAAAACGAAAAATCTAAAACCAATCGAGAACTTGTGAAAGAATTTTATTTACAACCATTGAAAAAACAGATTTACACATCAGAAGCATTTACTACCTATTTAGACAAAGGAGGAGTCATTGATATTTGGATGTTGCGTCCATGTGAATTGTTGAACATTTTATTGAAACATCAAATCTCACCCACCGATCAAGGATCATATGCCATGGAAATGATTCACAAATATGCGCTCATGAGTTCCATCAGTGGATGGCATGAAAACGAATTTATTTCTATTGCCGCCGAGGATACGAAACGTATCATTACCTTTAACAGCTATCCACAAAACCCTTCTCCAAAAATTTCAAACCTTTCTCATGGTATTCTATTACGTGAAATGATGCAACATCTCAAAACATGGAGAGCACGATTTGGCAAGAAATTCTTGACCTTCTTTCAACCGATCAATGACTGTTCGAGTGTAGAATATGATCTAATGCAAGAACCAACATTGGTGGATACCAAGAGCGACACTGATACAAAGGAAAAAGATATTTTTGATCTTGCAGGTGACCCACCCTATGCTATGAAAGATGCATCTCATGAAATTTCACAATTAAGGTCAGAATTATTTGGTGAGGAATATTCATGTACTGTCTATGAATGGAAGGCAACAATGGCAACAAACAGTGATGACGAGGCTGAAGAGACATGGTCAACCTATTGGCTGTCTGGAATGGAATGGTGGGGAACGTATGCATTTACTATTTATAATCATGAAAAGAGAGTGTTTTTTGTGGCCACCGCAAGCACTTCGGATTAGTTCTGTGCACACGTTTTATTAGAAGTGTCGCAACATTGTCAACCTCTCTGTCATGCTGCCATCTTTTGATTCCATAAATGTCCATCAAAAAAAAATTTATTGAGAGTGTGATTGACCCCAAGTGGGATCGGTCATCAAAAGCCATTAAAAACGTTCAGTTGTCGAATCTTAGAAACGTGTCTGTTTACGTCTAAATGTTCGAATCTCGATTGGATCATGGCCGTGTGAACATGGTTTCCTTTCTTTGTGGTTATTCATAAAATCACGAGTTTCTGACAAGGTTTGGGACAGAGGTTGCCTGGACATATCATCAAGCTTTTTCATAATACGCGTCAACTGTTTTTGAATCAGATTAAAACGCTTTTCGTGCTCAACTAAAACTTCTTTAAATTCATTCATAAAATCTTTAAATTCATTCATAAAATTGGTATTATCCTCTTGTTTCTTTGTTGGAACGGAATGGGACTTCTATTTTTTGCTAAGAAATTCAGCTGTTGATGTAAATTGGATTCTTACTGGTTTTGGATAGGACTTTAAACCAAAGCCAACCATAGAGGTTGCAATAAATTTTTTAAGATTATCTCTGTTGTTTGTGTCGTAGTAAGCAATATTTGGGACGTTATGAAAAAGATTAGCAGGTCTTTCAACAATCTTGAGCTTCTTTTCTTCAAAAGGAATACCAGCCTTAATACAGATTTGTTGGGTGATTCTTTTGACATCCTGTACTGAGAAGTTGTCTCTAAAAAAGAATGAGGCATGATTTGCAACTTCAGTAATCAATTTCTCCACAGTTTTGTATTCCTCAAAACCATTTTTCTTACATACTGCATCATCATTCTTTGTACCAACTGCAAGTCTTACTTTGTAGGTTTTATTTTCTTCTGAAAAAACCACATTCATTTCCTTTAGATTGAGAATATATGACCAAGCGTTTTCAATTACCCAACTGACTTTTTTAATCATATCTTTAGGGGTCCGAGTGTGGAATTTAACAGTGAATTCTGAATGAAAGTTAAAATTCATAAGGCTTACGAAGTATTTACAAGGGGACCTAAGCTTGACGTTCAGATTGTTAAGGATTACCATAATTTTTTCAATGCTCTTTTGATCCTGAGCTATAATATTCAGAACGTTTGGTTTACGCATTGTCACATACCAATCAGTTATGAAATTGTAGACTTGATCAATAATGTATTCACAGAAATTAACTGTCACTTGGTTTTGAGTAAAAACAGAAACACTTAAATTGATGTCCTTGGATTGGGAGTTTTTGGAGGTGTCGTTTAATGTTTTGTTGGCATTTGTTACCTGATGGCGACAACAATTCAAAACCCACAAATACAAGACCTATCATTGGCATTTTGGCACAACCGACACTTTCGGGAAAGATTTCTCGATTTGGTAAATATTGATGCTGCCAAAGTCAAGTTTGTTGAGAGTTCTGGAGCGAGAGTGGTACCGATTAGGTTTGATTTACCTGTTCAGCAATAAGAGAATATTTTGAACAAATGAATGGATTGTTGTTACCGGGAGGAGCGATTGATTTGGTGGATCATTCGACACATGAATTTACGCCATATTTAATGTCTCAACAATTAATTGTGAGATGGGAAATTGAAGCTTTTCATTCAAAACAAGATTATTTTCCAATTTGGGGAACTTGTATTGGCATGCTAAGTTTGGCACTTAGTTTGGCCAATGATTCCTCTGTCATGGAGAGTGGTTTTGATTCTGAGAATATGGCCATTCTATTGGACTTTACTGTGAATAATCAAGAATTATTGTACAACACACGCATGTTTTCTTTGGAGTCTGCTCCACTTGGTGACATGTTAAACTTGATTCAAACATTGGGAGCAAAGAATGTGACCTTCAATGCACACAAGGATGGAATTTCAATAGACAAATGGCTCGGAAATGAATAATTGAACAAGCATGTCAAGTTGTTGTCCACGAATCTTGATAGAAAAGGAAGAAAATATGCAAGTCTTTTTGAGCATGAAATTTATCCAATTTATGCCTCACAATTTCATCCTGAAAAGGCAATTTTTGGATGGAACACTGAAGAAGTGATCAATCATTCGTATGAAAGTGTCACCACCAACACGTTCTTTGGAAGATTTTTCGTTAATGAATGTCGAAAGAATTTCCACAGATTTAAATCGAGTCAAATCGAAGATGCTGCTCTCATTTATCACTACAATCCAGTTTATACATATGAACTTGTTCGAGATTTTGAGCAATGTTATTTTGTGTAATATTAGCATACTTTGTGTACTTTATTTGAGAAATAATACTCGATTCACTTTGATCGTCAAGTTCACAAAATATTTGAGAGTTGTTGGAGTTGTAGAACAGCATTCTGCTCTGTTTGAGACCAAGGATCTAAGACAACTACCTAAATTTCAATATTGGAAGACCTTTGGATTTTGATACTTTCAAAGCAAATATATCTACGTGTATGGTAGTTTATTAACAAGTTAGAAGTTAGAATTGATCTAGTAAATCATACTCAAGGTTGTTGAGATGAGTTGGAGAATGAGCTCCAAGCTGCGAATAAGTGTGGTGATGGTTGTTATGAGAACAAATATTCTCCCATTCTTTCATGACATCCTGTGGATTGAGTGGACGCAGTGGTAAATTCTGATCTTGATGAGTTGAGGTGTTGGTTGTGGCTGAGGCATTTGGTTGGTTGGCAGTTGCATTGATTTCATTCATTTCTTTGGCGGATTGATCCATTCCTGCGTCATCATTTCCTGAAGACAAAAAGAAATTGTCCATATCTAAAAGGAGTGACATGTCTTGTTGATGATCGTCCTTCTCTGCAAATATGGACAATGGTGACGAAACATGTTGGCTAGCACTTGTATCAAATTCATCCCATTTTGCATTATTTAGGTTGCAACCATTGTTGTTTCCTGTTGGAACTGTAATTGATTCTTCAAACACACAATCCTCGTTCAATAACGATTCAAGCATGTCATCAAAATCGGAAGTATCTTTAGGTTGACTAGAAGACACTTGATTCGTGTGACTAGTACTACTCTGTTGGAGACCATGATCCACACTCGTCTTGACAGGATACGAAGTTGACATTTGTTGAAAGATACCTTGTTGTTGAGCAAAATAGGATAAATTTTGGTAGGGTTGAGATAAGAGGATCTCTGGTTGCTGCTGCTGTGCATGTGAATTCAACAAATTTGGAGAGCTCACAGAATAGGTCAATAACCTATTTCGCTTCATCGAATTCTCTGAGTTTTGATCATTCATGTTGACATCTATCATTGAAGCATGATTATTTGCATTGTTAACATTCATTGAACCATTTCCATTCATGAACAAACCATTGTTGGGATTCAATACATGCTGATGGAGAGCTTGACCAATGAGTGCATGTGGTTGACCATATAATGAAGAAAGTTGATCCTCAGAATTCAACTCATTGTAAGATAAGGAAAATTTCTTGTTTCCAACCTCTTGCAATTGTTGATTGGGTTGTAACAAATTTGATTGGCTCAGCGCAGCTGCCAACGAATGCCTATCCAAATTTAGCAGTGGATTCTTCTTGGAAAAACTTGAAGATTTTTCAATTCCTCTTCGTGCAGGTGACCCATTGTTTGGTGTCACACCTGTTGTGTTCGAATCAGCAACACTCGCCGTTGCTGCTGTCATCACTTGAGAAGTACTTGAATGAGATTTTGGTGTTTTTTTCATTTCCAATTCAAAATAGTTATTCTTAAAATTTCCCAACCCTGAATGTTTTTTCATTCTCAATGAAGTGGCTGTATGAAGAGTTGAGGCAGAATGTTGTTTTTGAGTTTTCAAAGAGGGAGGTGACTTGAGAGGATTCGTGCTTGTCGTATTCGAAGGTTGAGGTGTCGAAAATCCATTCGCATGCGAACCACTTGAGAGAAGATTCCTTTTAGGAGTTGAAGGAGCACTGAGATCATAATTTGGAAATACACCTCGCTGTAACACGTCAGCAGTGGTCTCGTTGATAAACATCAAGTTATTTGTGTTGTTGTTGTTACTGTGATTCGAAGAGTTGGAAGATGAAGAATTTGTGTGACTCGAATTTGGACTCAAAGTTGGAGAGGTAGAATTTGTGACAAGATAATTGTAACCATTTGGTGAGAGAGTCATGTTGACAGCTTGATTCTGTCGTGTGATAAGGTCACCCTTGACAGTCGTTGAAGGTTGACAGTTGCAAAGGTAGGACGACAAGTAGATTTATCAGTAACAACAACAACCACATAAATATATCAAACTGAAGCAGCTTCTTTTTAAATTGAAACTTACTTGTTGCATTGACAAGTTATAATTTTGATTCGCTATTTGCTCTTGTTGCTGAAGCATCTTTTGCAAACCATAATTATGATTGCACTCCTCCACCAATTGCAGATGTTGCTGAAGTTGAGGAAATACTTGATGGAGAGATGGAGAGATGGAACCATTCGTGATGGACAATCCTACTCCTCCAACTAGAGTTGAACCCTGATGGTGGTGATTCATCATCAAGTTAGGACTCGAATGATTCGAGAGAACGCCTCCTCGAGAATGCGACGAAGACGAGTTCAATACTTGCAAAATGCTTGTGTTTTGAGAGGATGACATTTCATCGGAACAAGAAGAAATACGAGTAGACCAATTGACTACTATTTGAAATAATTATTCGACAATTGGTGTAGCTTTGAAAATGCTTTTTGATGATGAAGAAGAACAATAAATGTCGTCGTGAAGGCAAGAATGCGCGAAGAAATTTGGAGTTCTGTGTCAAGAGGGTCAACAAAGCCTTGCAATGTCCGTGTGGGGGTTCTTTCCGAAAAGACGCGCAAGAACAAATCAAGTGGCAGTTGACGTTTTTTTATCTCTTAAAATTTACAGTGGTTGAGGTTCCATCTCCAACCAACAACAACAACATGTTCTCCATCAAGTCCTGGATACATGACACATTCACACAGTCCGCTCCACCACAACAAAAGTGCTTCTCATTATAAGAAATGGACTTGTTTGAAGTGTTGTGACGTTTCAAGAGATGATTATGGTGAGAAGTATAGGTCATTCCGAAGATCTCAGAGTCTGTCTGCAGAATAATCAGAAGCCTGATCGTCGACCTGGATTCTGGTTTTCATTGAAAAATCTGAAGGGAGAACAGTTTTTCTCCAGCTAGTCAACGATTTTTGTTCTTCTCTTGGTCCTCTCTGTCCACTGTTTCATTTGCTTAGTGGTCACAGCCATTCCTCAATAAATACCCCAAATTCGACGCGTGGGGTCAAAGATTTGACGTTATTCCAAACTCTCATGGTGGATTGTATTTTCGCTCGTCAACTCTGGTCTCGACATTCCCTTAATTACAGAATTTGTGGATATATACATGAACATCCGAACTTCCGTTCTTATGGACAACAATCTCAACATAAAAACGTATCGTTATGGAATGAACCACTCTAACGATACTGATAACAACATCTTCCAACAAAAACACTGGAAATCCATCCTTAAAGAATACAATGTGAACGTCAAGCTTAACAAGGAAAAGTTTTCGCTTGATCGACTAGACAGTACCAATTTTGAAATCCATCCTGATGGCTCCTGTCAGGATGGTAAAACAGGAATGGGAATCAATATTTACAACCTTTCATCCCCGAACACACCACATTCCTACTCTCACTTAGAATTCATAATGAATATTCCAAAATCACAAGAAAAAGAAATCTGCAAATCACCTTTAAAAAGGTAAAAGGACACCTTGACTTTGAAAATATCAAGGTGGACAATTTAGCAAAACAGAGCCTCTAGCAAGATGCAATCTTTGACATCAAACAATTATTTGGTCAGCAACGCTTGTTAATCCACTCTGGAATTTTCATTTTCAACGGATGGACATTATTGGATAGATCCGAGTGCTAGGATGATGGATTTGTTCCGTCCCTCGTTTATTGTTGTTCGTAATGAATGTCCATAAGTAAGATAACATTAATGGACGTTTAATCTGAAATAAAGAAAGAGAAGGTTATTCGTTTAATTTTAAAATTTTTTTCGTCAAGAGTTCGATCAATTCATCTTTTTTTCTCAATTCTTCGTCTTTTTCTTCCAACCTTTGATCTTTGTTTCTCAATTCTTCATCTTTTTTTCTCAATTCTTCATCTTTTTTTCTCAATTCTTCATCTTTTTCATCCAATTTTTGATCTTTCTTTTTTAATTCTTGATCTTTCTGATTTAACAGAAAGCGTAACATTGAAATCTCATCATTCGATTTCGTATTGGATGCTGATTCCCATGGATAAATTTCTTCCATCTGTTTGCCTGAAGTTGAAGGTAAACTTTTGTTGGAGGAGTGGGTGGATGATTTGGAACGGTATGAAATGACTGATGAGGTTCCTTGAACCATAAATGTAGTCATATCTTGTTTGGGGGTGGAGGGTGAGGATGATTTTTCACGAATTGGGTTTGGAGAACACACAATTTCTTTCTGTCGATCAATAACAGATTGCCAATTAAGAGAATGAAATAATGTTTTAGCTTTCTCAATCATTTCCTCTGAAGTTGAAACAAGATCAAATGCTTTTTGTTCTGATGTTGTATCTGATAGAGATTGAGTTTTAGGCCAATCTTTTTCTTTAATCTTGTTCAACTTGTAACCCTTTCTTTTTGGAATATTTGTTTTAACCATTTCATAACCAGGAACAAGATTAGTTATATCGACCACACATGTCTGACTTGTAATTTTAAGCATTGTTTCCAAAAGCTTACGCTGCAAAAAAAAAATCTGACGAATCCGTATCTTTAGATAACACATTTTCCAACACAATTACAATATCACTCTCACCCGAGCGTTCTTGAGGATAACAGTGAAGAGTTCCAAATAATCCATCGTCTTGTATAGTGATTCCGATAGTTCTTTTGAATCCCCTTGGAGGTGATCGAGTTTTGATGGTGAAAGTAAGTTTAAACATTTTTTTCAAAATTACGATTAAAAATTTTTTAGCGCTAAAAATTCCAAAACTTTTCAAGAGCAACACAGAGAAGGGAAAAAAACTCTCAGCGTTTGAGACATTTCTTTCACTACTCTATTTCAGAACAAATCATCACATCGAATGGTCTTTGAGATTTCCTTCAATATATGTCATGATCAAGTTTTAAAGTGAGGAATACCATTGTGATCTTCAACAATAATTGGGCGAAACACTTCCAACAAAAATGCTCAAACATCACCTCTTTACATGTCCATCACCACTATCACCCAACCACAACAACAACGATGATTGAAAATCAACATGATCAAACCATTGACGAGATTGATTTCTCGGAGGAAGAGAAAAACTAACACAGAGTCAAATAGAGAAGAGAGAGAAAAATCTAGTCTTTATAAAGACATCAAACACTCCAAATCTTTATGCGCCAACGGACTTGTAGACACAAATAAGTACATTTATATTGAACAGACCAAGTCAGTGGAACAAAAGTTATTGCCTCGAATTGAAAGAGGGGAATTTTGCATTCTAATAGCACCAAGCCAATCAGGAAAGACTTCGCTTGTAGTTAATTCATTAATGCCCAGGCTCAAAGAAATTGGATATCTACCAATATATGTCAACATTAGAAATGTAGTCTCTATGTGCGGAGAAACGACCAAAAAAGGAGAATCTACAACTTTCTTTACCTGTTTACTGAAAGCTATAAACATAGCTTTGAAAGTGGAACTATACGCTCCAACTTTAGAAGACTTGTTTTCCCAATTATATGGGCCTTTTAAAGACGAAAAGGTGGTCCTAGTGAAGGACGAAATAGATTCGATTGCAGAGCTTGAGAGACTTGAACGAGCACGTTTTTTGGCTAGCCTGTCGGCCATAAAACAGATGAAAATGAGTTACAGTCTTTATTCCTGTGTGGCTATTACAAATTGGGTTGGTGAACACTTTGGACAGACCATTGGAAATTCTCCATTCAACGTTACCAATCTTGTTTATGGAGACTATTTTACTAGAGAAGAAGCTGATTTGAAAAAGAATTGAAAAAGCAAATGATGAAACCTATAAGAGACCATATCTACAGCGTCACTTTGGGAGCACAAGGACAAACTGTCATGTTAACACAGTACTATGAAATGACATGTAGAAAGAAGAGCCATCTCAGTGAAACACAATGGTATGCTGTTTATATCAACAGCAAAATTTGGGAATATATTTCAACCTTCCAAAACTTTGAAAGAGTCACCAATGTTCTTCAAGATGAAGCTGTTGCATTTAGTCTATTGAATTGGTTAAAGAATAACATACAGAAACCCGATGACGCCATTATCAATATTGATACTCATCAAATATTTTGAGAAAGAAGGACTTTTTATTGTTGGACTATGCTTCTCCATTCATTCAAAGATATATCCTTGAACGAATAATCGCCAAACCTTCCTTTACACCCCTAACACAGCTTCCCCTTTTACCAAATGGAGACTTTGATTTTGCTACTTGTTTGAAGGAAGTGATAAAAATTATGGATCGTTGGTCTTTGGTGATTGGAAATGACACAAAACAAAACCATTTCACAAGCCAATACCCAAAAGGTGCAAAAGAGATTCTTTATCAAGTTGCCTTTGAAAACGCCTTTACTAATTTAATGAAGGACTTTTATGTCAGGATTGTGCAACAAAAAACAAACAATAACCAACCAAAACAGCAATGTGATTCAGTAATTACTATTAGTAATGAGCATTTGATACTTGTCGAACATTGTGCAAACGTTTGTGTTAATGCAAAAAGAAATGATAGAAATACTTTGAGTCACCACATCCAATAAAAGATTATGCTCGGTATTGAGGGAATTATGAATACAAAGATCAATAGGAAACAAACAATAGTGTGGCATTGGACAACAGTTCCATATGGAAAAGATCAACATCCTTACGAATTTCCTGAAAGCTCTGATCATGTGAAGATTATTTATGTGTATCATGATTCATTATTTTCAACTTTCAGTATTGTAACAAGAGAAAACGGTCAAGACAACGTGGTTACTGAATCTATTCCTATTGATTTATCTTTTAGGAAAGATATTCCTCCAAAATCTTACCAAATGCAAACTCAACAACAAGAAGCACTAAAGTTCTCGTCGCCTGAGAAAAAACTTATATATAACTGTGATGAGATATGGAAAGGAGGTAGGAGGGAGTAGGATGGTAATTCTTTCAAACATGTCAAAAGAAGAGATCTTGAAACTTGCCAAAGTCAAACTTAAATGCAACGACATTGTTTCCCTACGCACTGTTGAAAAGCTCATAAAAGCAGAAGAGGCAGAAGAATTTGTTGCTGAAACAACATATTTTGCTCTAACAGAAGAAGAAGAGGAAGAATCTATTGCATAATTTACCATGCATAAAAAACGCGAATGGGAGAATCGAAGGGTCTTTTAGGTCAAAATATTAGAATATTGTAGAATTTTTTTCAGCGGTGTTACATAAGGATCTCCAACGTCACACATTCAAGTATAGATATCATGCCAATTATACTGCCATTAGTTATTATAATCGAAACTCTACATCTGGAAAAAAATTATATTGAACTTTCTGACCATGTTAGAGGTATGGAAAAAATAGGCTATGTCAGAATATATAATCGTGAAACTAAGAAGAGTATACAAGTATCTGCCCCTGATAATTTTAAAGTATTACCGAAAATACCATGGTTTTGTAGATGAACGAAAAGCAATTGAATCACATGCTCGAAATAAGGGAAAAGTGGTTCATGGATGGAGAGCTGAATTTGGTACTTGGATTTACATTCTATTAACTAATACTTATGTGTGGTACAAGCATGTCCCCTTCGTTTCAGCTTTGTCGAATTTATGAAGCATCTGGTTGGACAGCTTGGAGAAAGATTTGGTGTCGATCTTGTTCGTAGGGCTGAATATTCATTACCTCCAACAATCAATACCAGAAATGTAATTGAAGTACACCGTATGTACAAACCAGGTAGTCGTATGGTGTGTTGTATTTGCTCTTCACGAACAAATGCCAGACTTGTTATGAAAAATATGGAAAAAAATACCACTTTGTGTAAAGCATAACAGGCTTTGCTTTTTACGCCATTCCAACCCCGGTTTAATAATAAACATACTAGTATATTTCAATAATTATCTATCTTCATCAGTGCCACCGTGGCAGTTTCCGTCCACTAAGGGATAAATAAAGAGAACAGAACACAGACAACAGTTGAAGGTATTTGGTGAGAATTTTGAGAGGATCTCAACAATTTTTCCAAAACCCCACAACTCAATAAACAACACACCATCGATATTTATGAGAGTATCATCGTCTTTACATACAACCTTAAACATAGCAACCCACGAAATGCTGACTAAGGTTTAAATATTTTATTTCATCATGACATTGCCTGACACAGCCTCACCATTACTGTGGTAACTGTTGTTGGCAAGAGTTCTAAAGGCCATTCTAAGGTAATGGTGGTCAGTTGAATTATAAAGATGTCAAAAATCCCTATACTTACCCGTTCAATGGAACCGTTTGCGACAAAACCTCCATTTTTCCTTCCACCGTAATGTCAGGAATTGTGAGAATATCGTACACATTCTTTCCTTGAATAAGACAATAATCAATAGCATCTTGCCGCTCCTTGAGCTTCCTTTTGTGAAGTGCCGTAGATTCAAGGAATTGCAAGGGAGACTCCAAAGTTCGCTGATACGCAATGAATGTATTCATCCATTCAATTTCCTCCATTTTTCGTCTCAATTCGGTCTCTCTTGACAACAGTGTACTTAGTTTCAATTGAGTAATGTCATGTAGTGACGTCATGGACTTTCTAAACTGCTCTCGAATATGTGCCTCCATTTGGCCAGCATTTGCTAACAACTCCAGACGCCTCTTCTCTATATTTTCAAGCTCCATCAAAACAAGCTGTCGTTGTTGAATTTGTTTCGAAATTTCTGGTAATAGCATTTTCTCGTCTGTAGGTGGATTACATGACTGATCGACATAGTTTGAGGCCTTTTTATAAGCCTTACTAATAATCTTGTCACTATTTCGTAGCATGTCATTGTACATGACCTGATTTAACATTTTCTCATCACCCATGTGGTCGTATTCGACAAAGAGGACACAGTCAGCAAATAACTGTCTTGCATCAAAGACAATGAATTCATGATTGAAATTAGGATTGGTCTCACCTTATCGAAAAGGATGTGTCCGAGTATACCAGTTGTTAACCAGTTGTTCGCAATGTCACAACATTTCATCGATCGTCAAATAACTTACTTGGTTGAAGGTATACGCTATCGTAACCTTGAGGGATTGAAATAACCTCCTCATTGAACTCTCGATTCAAACAGAAAGATCTTCCTGGATTAAACAGGCAATGAAGTAATCGATATACCCTAGGACGAGAATTTGATTGTTGGTGTTGTCCCAGAAATAGAGACTCTTGATTCAGCTGTTGTTGATATTGCTGTTGGGCAGGAATATTGATACCTCCTCGGTTTGAAGGATGATTGGCTATCAATGATTCATGCAACTGTTGTGTATTGGGATCTAGATTGATTCTTCCAACACTTATTCTCATGCCGTTTTGTGAAATTTGAAAACCGTCGCCAATGATGGTTTCTAAGGTATTGTTGGATCTCATATGAGACAGATCATTTAGATTGAGCCAAACATCAAGGAATCCTCCCGAGCTATTTGCGTTCTGTTGATGATATTGTTTAAATTGGTTGTACTCTGAGGCGTCTCTCAAACAGTACACTCTTGATACTGAACATGAAACTGCACCGATTGCCAACTTGACACTATACTCAAGATGATGAAAGAATGGATCCTGTCTCGGAATGTGTCTCACCTTCGATGAGAGTTGAGAATTGATTCTTTCTGGATTAATTAACGTGGTGTTTAGAGGGGTTGTATTACTGCTTGTCATGTTGGAGGACGATGAAGGTACAATGTTTTGACTGGTAGATCGAGGTGAATGTAGTGTTTCACTGTGAGAAGGCTCTTGTAGTGAATACAAATCATCGACCGAGTCTTCATTGAGAAATTTCAAAGTTGGGTTAGCTCCGTGAGAATTTTGATTAAGGCTTTGATGGTGCAACAGTTGTTGAGGAGACATTCCTTGATGGATGTTTGAATGTGCTTGAACGTTTAAAATTGGTGATTGATGATAAACAGTGTTGAGTGGAGGAGAAAATGGTTGAGGATCGGTTGGATGGTTTGATTGCTGAGGAGGGCTCATTCTTCCTCTCTGAGCCAAATGCGTTCCTTGTTGCACTCTTTGCAAGTAAGGATGATTAAGGTTCATTTGGGGCGATGATGAGCTTCTATTCATCATCATGAGGCTTTGATTTCCGCTTGGGAGAACGTTAGGGGTCACATGCAAAGATGAGTGAGGCTGTTGTCGAGTGAACATTTTTTTAAAAAAGGAAAAAGCCGTTACACCATAAAAATGTTCTCATGGTGGTGGCTTGCTGGATTGATGCTGATTGCCACTGTGTGGCTTTTTGGTGTTCGACTTCTCTCATTGCTCGATTCGTCCAACACGATTATTTTCAATGGAAAGAAGAGGAAGTGCAGCCAAATGCAGCAGTACAGGTTTGATGATGATCGCTCCGCATCAACAACAAGTTCTGCTCTGACTTCTCCCAATACTGCAGCAAAACCATCAGATGATTCAAACCGCCTTCGGATTGCCATCACTATTGATGATATACCTTGGAAGTATTCACTACCCAAGTTCGCACCCGGCCATGGTAGAAAACAGCCCTCAGTTTCATCATCTAGTCCAAGCACACAAGTTCATAATTGTGATGACCACAATGAAAAGGTAAACACCAAACACGAGTTGTTCTCTTCCAGTATTTCTGAAATTTGCCAAGTCTTGAAACAACACAATGCGTGTGCTACCTTGATGATGATTGGCAACTATTGTATTCGGAATTTACAGAAAAACGCTCAACTCGTTGAGAAATTTGTAGAGTGGCTTGATGATGGCATTATAGAGTTGGCCAATCATGGCATGACCAACTCAAAGCATGCTTCTCTGCCTAAAAACAAGCTTGTGATGGAAATTGAAAATTGTGAAAAGACTGTCAACGATATTTTACTCGCTCCTCTCAACGAGAGAAGAAAGTTGAAGGGGAAAGCTCCTCTCGAGAGTGTCATGACCAAATATTATCGACCCGGGCATGGTTTTTTCACTCAAGAAATGATCCAAACATGCCAAGAATTGGAGTATGATATCGTGCTGGGAAATATTTATTCCTTTGATCCACAAGTACCCATTTGGTGGCTCAATTTGGTCAATATTGTAATCGTGAGTTATGTGTACGACTTGGTGAAATTATTGTCTTTTGGGTTTCTATGCTCCCACGATCATCATCAAATCGTAATTCTACATGACAGACCTTGGACTGCACAACTACTCAATTACTTGCTGCCATTTCTCAAATGGAGAAGCTATGAGGTGTTGACATTGTCAAGCCTGCTCTCAACCACTCAGTGAAGAGATGATCTCATTACTGACACAATATGAACCGTATGCACGACTGTTTAAAGAACCCAAACAAACACACTCGGATACTACCAACTATATCCGATCCTTGCACAATCTTGGATACTCGCCAGAACAGGAAGGCCATTATGATGCGGACCAATGGTTCAACAACCAAGTATTTGAAAAGTGGCCTTGTTGTCCACAACGACATAATTACAGATAACGTGTCCTAGCATTGTTGTGAACCATGCAGGTACAACAAGATTTGATATCCATGGAGAGGAACCTCGGAACGAAAATCTAAAATACCCCTTTCACCATAATTCAAATGACTTTTGCCCATTGTGAAGAAGTACCTTCCTTCGTTTTATCCCTGCCCTGCATTCCTACAGCAAAGGCAACTATCATTCTTCAACATTTTCGCATGTTTAGCTCATACAAGGTGTGACTAGCTTATTCTTCGCGTTAAAAATTGCCTTTACAAGTGTACCATCGACAAAGAAGCCACAGAAAGGTGTTGAACACCAATTCAACAAATTACACGTGGATTGAATGCACCCCGTTTCAATAATTTCAATTACCGCAACACTTTTGAGAAGAAGAATATTTGAAACAACTCTCCCCATCGCTTATCGAGAGTAGCAACAACAAGTACAACATTTCCAACAAGATATTCAACGACCACAACACAAGTGGTCATTACAGGTACCACCATACGTGTTTCATTAGAATCGTCATCAAGCCTCATTGCATGCCGAATCCAAAAGACCAACAACAAGAAGAACGCTCTTCACCACAAGGAGGGTCTCACCAGCACTCACAAAGGATGACGAATCCAACGTCTTCGTTGTCGTCAGATTCATCTTCTTCGAGTCCTGTCGAAGATGTCTCCACCACGAGCAATCCCCAAAGCAACCACCACGTGTCGACGACATGTGCAACAACATCAATTTCTGATCAGAACAGCACTGGAAACACCTTCACATTTGTGAATGAAACTCTAATTCATTCACAACAGCAGTTGCATTCTCAACAACCACCACAACATCATGATCTTGCAAGCAATAACCAAAGAGTTTCTCCAACCTCCTCTTCCGCAACGACCAGCATTTTGGGCAATCCGAACACTTCTCAAAATACTCCTCCAAGTAATAATACTACTAGTAATACCTTTATTAAATTCCTTCAACCAACTCATGCACTTCGGATTAAAAAGCTCGTCACAGACGAACAATTTGCAAGTAATTATACTGAATTGAGGTTGACCAAAATACCGGCCATTTATGGAAATCAGCAAAATGTTATGCATTCTCAACCAAGAGGTTCAAAAAGTAGAAGGAAAGCACAAAGGTCAAAGTCACAACCGCAACAACAGCAACACCAAACATTATCTAATGCACAACCGCAACAACAACAACAACAACCGCTTCATGACGTACATGTAGACACCCGGCAATCGCCACCGCCACATGGCAAACAAGTATCACCGCACACAGTGATGGGAATGCAACCAAAACCACCACAACCTAGAGGTTCGGATAATATTGCAGCCGACACCAATATGGCCGAATCCAGTTCATGCAACCTTCCTTCACCTCAAATCCAGCAATTTCCTCCTTTTTCAATTCGTCAATCACAACCACCTTCAGAACTATTCCATGTGTCTTCTCTATCGGACCCATGTTTCACAACGACTGCTTCTACTAGGGATGTAAATAATCAGAGTAGCAGCACCGGTGGAGGTCTAGTACCTAGAGGTTTTCCTTTTGCGAATCATAATCTTCTCAATTCACAAGCCATTCACACACCAAAACAGCCAGCAACATATTCTATTGGCAATAACAGCACCTCATTCGAATGGCCACAAGCAAACAACGTGACATCTTCTTCCATACTCCCTCCTTCTTTTTCACAGAATATCCATGACACGAGCGTTCATCACCGTTCTCCACCTTTCTCGCATAATGTAAATACTCCTCCATTATTGACATCATCGTTATCGTCGTCACTTGCACAATCATCTCTTAATCCTCAGCAAGTTTCCTATCAAAGTTTGGATGATAGTCTACCTGCTGCCTCTACGACCACTACCACGACCACAGGATGTTATCCACATAGGACGACACCTCTGCAGATGCATCATCCACCAGCTGCTACCACTGCCACATGGTCTTGTTCATCCTTATCGCCACCACATGCTTGTTCCTCCGTCTTTCCTCTTAAACTTTCCATTGAGGACCTACTTCTCGAACTTAATTTACAACAACACCAATAATAGTCTTTTTCATCTTTGAATGAATATATCTACTACTAGTATCCAATGAATTGTTCAGGATCAACTAATAAATAATTCATTCATGTGATTTCAATTTAATATCGAAAAAACTCTATTCAAAAAAATGATGAAAGGTCATTCTGCCATGTTGCTTCTAACCAGGAAGGCTTTGCTGTCTGCGGCATCATCGCCCTCTCCTTTCTCCTCTCAATGGATATCATCATCAAATTTACTGATAGCGAAATTACAAGGAATTGTTGATTTCGGTTCTATGAAGAATCATCCCGAACAATCATTATTTCAAATTAATAATAGGACCATGATGGTGGCCAATTATCACCGCAAGACATCCACAAGTATCATGATGCAAGAAACAAATTCAACAAAAACAACAGCCACTCACAGTCATAATATCAATGAATCCTCAAATGAATCATCTCTCACTCCCTCACCTCCTTCGGAAACAACACCACAAGAAAAACCCGTAGGAGTATTCGTTGATGATTTTCTCGTTGAAGAAGTGGAGAAAGAGGTAGAGCCTCTCAAACAATCCATCTACGATTCGTATTCATCCTTCAAAAAGAATTCTTTCACTCCGAATAAGACCGCACTCAACAAAATCCTCCAATTTTTGAAAGAGTGTCCACAGGATGAAGATCCTAACACTTCTCAAAAAGTTTTTAAAGAATTTTCAGAATTTGCAATAGGCGATAGAAGAGTCACAGAAGAGCACCTTCTTGAACATTTGAAAGCCATGAAAAACAAATATCATTCCTTGGCTGCTTCCTCAATTTTTGCAGTCTTACTAAAATTCTATGAGGAACGAGGTCTTGTGGAGGAGAGTATTTCTATTTACGAGAATAATCTTTCAGGAACTCCACTTAACGATAATCTTGCTAACACTGTGATGAGTATTTATGCCAAAAGTAAAAACGTGGAAAAGGTCGAAGAGTTATTCAAGAAAGTTTCACACCCACACGGTCGCCATTACACCACACTAGTGTACGCATATGTTAACGCCGGTATGATGGAAAAGGCCCATGCGCTCACTTTAAGCTTAAAAGATTCCCGACATTTGAATGCTGACGTATTTGCTCCAATTCTTAGTCATCATTGCAAAAACGGAAATTTAGATTTGTCCTTGCGATTCTTTCATGAAATGCCAGAAATGGGTATCAGGAGAATGACATCAACATACAGTATTTTGATGGTCGCAGCATGTGAAAATAATCGAAACGATTTAATTTCCTTCTTATTCAGTCACATGAGAAAGGAAAAGATCAAGCCATCAATTTCAATCTACACTCTCTTATTCGGTTATTACTTTTCAAATGAACAATTAGATAAGGTTTATCATTATTATGTTGAATTGTTGAAGGATGGTTATGAAATTCCAGTTGCTTGTTACAGACCTTTATTGCTTACAATGGGTGAGTCAAAGAGGTTTGATGAAATCAAGAATTTAGAAAAGATCATTATCGAAAAGACTGGAGGTGCGGCAAATGCATACAGTATTATTTATGCTTACATTGCATGTGGTCATCTCAATGAAGCAGAACGTGTCTTTTTCAAGTTCCGCAGTAAGATTCAAGATCCTGATTTGCGTGAACGTCTCTACAATACCATGCTTTTTGGTTATTTGCGATATTGTCAGGATTATAAGGCATTTTCTTTGCTAGAATCATTCCCATTCACGCCAACAGCTCGAACCATTGAGATTTTATACAAGGAAGGTTCGAAAGACATTCCATATGAAATTTTCAACTCACAGTATAAGTTCTCAGCTCCAACCACAAAGAAATATTAAACCTTGTCTTGCTTGTGATATTGTTGGACAAATAAAGAGAATGTGTGTCTGTTCTACAAGAGAGGAGTAGTGAGGTGAATGTTGTTCTGTTGGACAATTCAAATACCCATGTTCTTGAAGTAGCAATTGAAGTTATCTAGAGGAGTATTCGATTGGCATCCATACTCGTGCTTAGAGTACAGCATTGCATGCCACGAAGCTTCTCTCGACATTCTCTCAATTCCTCCTGAATTTCTCGATTGGTGGCTACATCATGTACATTTTGATTTTCTAACCAATCCAAAAAGTATTCCTCACTCGAACATGTCACAATGGCATACACAATACCACCAAAGTAGGACCAAAAATAATAACATCCAATAATGATGGGAAGAAGAGTAATCATGATACGAATTGGAATAATTCGATGCAAGTACAAGAGCCATGCCAATAATCCAATCACTATGGAGATGACAATTCCAACCAAGCCCATGGCCTCTGTTCCTGAGCTATTGAAATCTTCTTGCACTCTGAAAAGTATTCACACATATCAACAAAATATGCAAAAAACAAACAAAACATTCAATCGTATAATATTCAATCAATATTGCAATGATGATAA
Organism: Naegleria fowleri; assembly: GCF_008403515.1. NCBI lineage: Eukaryota > Heterolobosea > Eutetramitea > Acrasida > Naegleriidae > Naegleria > Naegleria fowleri. The sequence continues at coordinate 909,064 of NW_025407939.1, read as the reverse complement.
ATTGGATTCATGCGCACAATTGTACTTGACATGAATTGATCACTTACTTTCTGCTTAGAAATATTAACACTCCAATAATGAAACAATAGAGTGCCAACATGGCCAAATTCACAGCCACAGCAATAGTTCCATATTTACAATTATTTTGTAATTTTGGATCATAGAATAATTCTTTCACAGTCGATGCCACCAAACAATAAACAAAAATTGGAATCATAAAAAGTGCAATGAACAATGAAATTGGAAATCGAATTTTCTTTTGAGTTTTGAATGTAACGTAGGTCACTAAAAGTCGTGTCAATAAACAACTGATCCATCCGAACTGTTTTTTCAAAGATTAAGAAAATGGAAAGTGGTGGTGTTTTTTTGATATTTTTGTGAAATGGTTGAAATTGCACATTCGTTGTGATTGTCAACATAAATGAAAACTGTGAATGATGAACCTACCAATCCAATATTGAAAAACCAAACTCGGAATATGACACAATAGTCATAATTGGAAGGATACAACAATAAATTATTAAACTATATATTCCGCCGAGTGCCATTCAACAACAAATTTAAATAATTTCAATAATTTCAATAATAATTTATGTAGTTCACTTGTCAACATTTTTAAAGTTTCACTCCACACTCTACTTACACAATATCCAATAAATAACAATGCATTAAATATCAAGGAAATCATCATTAAAATTGGATGTTTTGTTTTCACAGCCATACTTTTATATTTGGAAAACACTAAACTCATGGCGAAAAAATTGAACAATAAAACAGAAGCTCCAATACCAACAGCGGCGAGGTCAATTGGAGTTTGTGGATCAACAGGATGAAATCCAAAAGGATTGAAGGAATCATTGCTTGTGAGTTGTTGCGGTGGTGGTAGTGTTGAAGGAAGAAGAACGAGTGGAGTGTCAAATGTCATAATTTTTTTGTAATCGTGCGATAAAGCGCTCTTGAACTCTTATCCCGTGAATGAATCAAATTTTTCAACACCTTTTTTGAATTGTTCATAATAATAATAAAAATGAATTGAATTTATTAAATTAAATAAAAAAAATGACAAATTTCGTTTGCAAAGGTTTTCGTGCTGTCGGAAAGTAAGTTTTCATAATTCGAATGAATTTGAAACATTTCATGAATAAACAACAAATGATCTTCACCGGACGCTTTGATTCATGAATGAATACATTAATAGATGCCAAGGAGTCATGTTCCGACAAACAGTGGTTAGGGTAAGCACTCAAGAGTGTTTATGCATGAATTCATTCCGACCCTTTACAAAATTAAAATACAAAATGAAAATACAAAAATGTGGAATGGATGAATGAATTTAAGGGAATGAGTAATGTGAGTTGTTTTTTTTAAGGCAATTCATATTCACAGTGGAATGAAACAATGATTCAAACAATGATTCAAACAATAATGGAATAATATTGTTGTTTTGCATATCATTTAAACATTCATTATGTGAAACATGGAATCACAGCATGGAATTAAAGGAGGAGCAAGCAATGATAAGAACAATGAAAATCTCGTGTGGATCACTATGGAAGGTGATGAAGATAAAATCAATGAATTTGCCAAGAAATTAATTAACACAAAGCCATTGAATTCATGGGGAGCACAATTGGAATCGCTTTCTGAAGTTCCGAAAAATGAAATTATTGCTCTCGAAAAGCATCAAGTGACAACCAACAATGTGGATACCTTTAAATGGAAAAAGAATGTGGAATTTTATTTGAAATAATCATCAAAAGAAACAACGTTACCTCTCATAATAACTAATCTGAAATGTTAATCCTTCATTACGAATGGACCTGTGAAATATTGTTACTATTTCACATGCATCTACCACCTTTAACACTATAGTGTGATACTGACTGTACATTAAATACATTCCTTCTCAAGAATTCTGTCATTCAATAAGTATTGAGTTTCACATTTACGATTGGAATCAGCCCTTAATCGTAACATGTTAAGGGAATGGACAAACACTCTTCAAGTAAGGGAATGAACGATTGCCCATCTTGAATCCAATTGGAACATTAATACTAATAGGCCTATTTCATTGATCTTTGAAATAGTTCATATCCAATTGTGACAAGAGTTACAATGTTTACAAACATCTGAATGAGAACAGTTAACACCAAAGACTTAATCATTTCTTTTTAATTTATTCAACACCTTGGTTGAAGATGCATGATTATTCTGTGTTCGTTCCTGAATGTCCAAAATATTCTTCAAAATTCGACTCTTTCTGTTTTTTCCTCTTCGATTTTTTGTCTTTTCAATGTGAATGGCCTCCATCTTGTTATTCAAAATCATGGAATAGGTATGTTCAGAAAATTCGACATGATAACCTGTTTTTGGAGGTCTTCCTCGTTTTCGTTTCATAATCTTGTCGTACAGAAGAATTTCTTGACCTTTGGAAGAGTTAATATTCACACCTTCTTGTTGAGTGTGTAGAATTTGTTCTTGTTGTGGTGTGGAATTAGAATTTAAAAGCAAGTTCTGATTGGAAGAAGTGGTCGTCGACTGAGAACCGTTCAATGGACTTTCAGAACATGATGCATTCAGAATTGAAGAAGAAGATGAAGAACAAGAACTGCCAAGCGTTGAATCTTCTTTGGTCACAAGGAGTGTTGAGGATGGCAGTGAAGACGGATTGAAAAGGTTCATCTTCGAATATAGGAGGGATTTGTCGTCCTGTTTGTGAAATTTCAACAATTGTGACAAGACATTACTTTGATTCGTTGTTGAACCTACACATTCATGAGAAGAATGATCATTAAATTGTTTCATTGAACAATCGAAAGATGAATTTTGAATGAAACCAATGAAACCATTGGTTGCACTACTATTTGAATCGTTTTGAAAATCTTCAATCGTCACTAGTTTCAATTCAAAACTCAAAGGAAATAAATAAAAGAATTCGACAAGATGGTTCAATGAAAATTCTGATAACATGTCATAGCTTTGAGAGAATAATGTTGACCATAATTCATTCCTTTGGACATGTTCGGTTGAAGGATGACAGCACCTCATCATGATGGGTTGCATGTCAAGATCCTTCATTATCTTTTGATTCGAAGGTTCGGCTTGTTGTTCTTGTTGATTTTGAATGAAATACGACTTTAAGCATGAGGTTGTTGTTTTTGTGGTTGGAGAATTGGGAACGACAATACAATTCGAACAACATGTGCAGGAACATGGAATGTCATTTGTGTCTTTAAATTCCACATGGTGATGATACATGAGAGAATCCTCTCGAGAGGGAAGAACTCTTTCATTCCAAGAAGAAGAAGAAGGTGGCGAATAAGAGTCAAGACACATGTGATTCTCAAGATGAAATGATTGTTCTTTGAAGGTGGAGGCTGTGATGCTACTATTTTTGGAGAAGATGAGTGGGAAATGACTACTATTCACATTGTTGCTGTGGTTGGGGCATGTTGTGTTGGATGATGTTGTTGTCAAAGAAGAAGAAGAAGAAGAAGGTGAACATGATGCATGACAGGAAGAGTGAACGCCACTTGTCAATCTTGAGAATGATTCATTAGGACTTGGTACCATCACAATATTTTAATGTAATTTTGAAGAGGTATGTATTGTATCGACTTCAAAGATGTTTTTTGAATAGTGTTTATTCCGAATAGTTGTTTTTAACAAATATATTCAACCATGAACTGTTGAAACAACTGACAGACAGAAACTTCGAGGTGATGCCAAAGAACGTAATCACAACCTTTCGTCGTCGTTGTGCAACAACATTCTTCTGCACGGTCGCGACCACTCAGATTCACACCAGATTGGCAATCTCTCGAGTCACGATCCAGGTGCACAACCATTTTCAAAAAGCGGACCATTCCTTTCGTCCATGTTTGGTCCGATGAATGAAATGTTAAGAATCTGAAGTGAATTCCTGTTGGTGTTTTTCAGTCGAATGTCAAACACCAACATGATTTTAATGTGATGCTTGTGCTACTTTCATTCCGTCCGCGGTTGTAATCAAGTGAGATGCAAAGTTTGGGTAGTGGTATCAGACAAGTCGGAACATCTTTGGTTTTGTAAAAGGAAGACCATATTGATATAATAGGATCATTTATTGACAACTTGGTGAAAACCAACAATAAGGAACCTTTTCATCATCATCCTGCCAAGCCTTAATGAAATCTTCTAAACTCATGAAATGCTTTCAACTCCTTGCCTGTCACTTTTCAAAAACATTAAAAAAAATGTCAGCACACGGCAATGAAGGAAATAGAGTCAAGAATTTGAGAGGAATCTCTGGATGCAAACATTATCAAGGATTACATGCTAGCCTCAACTCTCAAACGAAATGCGCTGTGAATAGATGTGACTGAAAAGCTATTCGATCTTGTCATGTAATTTACTCAAATCAAAACTCAACAACTGGAAAACGATACATTATTTACATGTGTGCCTCTCATAATGCCATTTATGAACAAGTGTTGGATGTGAGATTGAATGCTCGAATGGATCTCTTGGAAGACTGTCAATGTGGTGATTTGTGAAAAGAAATAATTGCATTCTCTTGAGCAAAACTAGTTTTTGGGTGACGAGAAAAGGACTTTCGCGAGACTAATTCCATTATCCAAGCTAAGATTTGAATCTTTGCTCACTCCAGCGAAAAAATCTCGTTGCACACACATAAGACTACTGAGTATTGTTTAATGTCGGGTTGTCTTTGATTTCCAAAAAAAGAAATTAAATAGATCGTTGTTGAACACAAAAAAATGTTCTTTTCAAATATCTATTTAAACTCACTCACTTTTTTGCCACTTGTGTTGATCGGAATTCATTATCCATTCAAAAAGCTGTTGAGTTTTCTTGCCTTTTATCCACCACCCACTCCAAAGAATCAATTTTCTACTTTTCAAAAACTGGTGTTGCGTGATTCTCAGAGTTCAAAAAGAACCATTCCGTTTTATTTCTTAAAGGCTCATGATTCAAAGGTAAAAACGACCATCTTGTTATCGCATGGAAATGGAACGAATATTGTAGAGATGGTAGGTTGTGTGTTTTCTATGAGTTCATTGGAATGAACGATCACTCCCTAAATGAATTATTGAATTACACGAATTTAATGGTGATCGGAATGATGATGGCATGTGGTGGGAATAGTTGCAATATGCTGAATTTTTGAGAAGGACTTTGAATGGTATGGATTGATAATTATTATTATAATAATTTATTGAACCAATGATGATCATCTCTCCAACTTTGTATCATGCCGATATCTTTCAAAAATTAATTGGCGATATTCAGTGAATGTATTACACTATGAATATTATGGATATGATCAATGGCAAAAACCATCGGAAGGAGGTAGTGTATAATGTTAAGAATAGGATCATAATAATTTTTATGATAACATTTTCGAAATTCAATACTTGATATTGAAATATCGCTATTGATATGAAATTGAAAACAAAGATGTCTATGCCAGTGCTGAAGCTGCATTTGAATATTTGGTGAAGGAACAGAACATTGATCCATCCGATATCTGTAGGTTATTTTTCAAACTCTTCGAAAGATTGTTCTAAGCATGTGAGGGTTTGTCACTTAAATGCAAATTTAAAATCATCATTAGATGTTTTTGGAATTTCGATTGGTTCAGGTCCTTCTTGTCATTTAGCAAAAAAGTATCAAAATATTGGTGGACTTATTTTACAAACACGTAGGTATATAGTGTTGAGCTTTTTCATTATTAACACATCAAAATGGACAATCATTATCACCACCAATGGACAATGATTGTTTAATAGCACTGTTATCGTAAGTGTTTTTTGTCAATTTTTATGAGACGACCACAATATATTCCAATGATACCATTCTCACTCTCTCAGGATATTACAAGTTGGATTGGGAAAGACATTTATGAAACCACTGTTGCCATTGCTACGGCCATATGACATGTTTAATAATAATTATAAAATGAACTCTATTAAGGTTCCAGTTTTGATTGTGCACGGAACAGAAGACTCCATCGTTCCATATTCACATGGTGTTGAACTTTTCGAAAGAGCTCAAAATCAATTCAAGCTCGTGACAGTCCCCAATGCTAATCATAATGACATTTTCAATTATTTACATCCTTCTGACTACAATCAACATTTGATGGAATTTATTGAACACACTAAAAAGTACAATAACATAGACTCGGCACGTCATTGAAACTTTTGTTAAACTACATCATATCTCTAAAAAGTGACATTTTGTAAATATTAATCTTATCTTTCTTTTAATGGATGAACATTTCAAAAAAAATGATCGAAGCGAAACGAAAGGCTCGTCTTCGGCAACGACAAGAAGAAACTTCAATTCGAGACAACTATTATCAACAACAACTCTTTCTCTTACCGACAATTACTCGGGAAGAAATTACAAGTGAAAATGGATCAAAAAAGTTTGGACGAATTGTTTCTTCTTCCTCTTCTCCGTCTGTGGTTCAAGAATGGACAAGATTAAATTCATCAACATCATCCTCATCATCCTCATTGTTTAATGAAAATAATCATCATGATGATCAAGTTGTTGAAATGAATCATCGTTCATCATCATTACAAAATTTAATGATCACACCCCTGAAGAGGATCACGATTACAGAAATGGAACATTTAGAACCATCGAGTGATGACGACTCGAATCATTATTATATTACAAACTCCATCACATCCAACTTTGTGAGACTGCAGTGTCGAGTGCACTCCAATAGAGGAAGTGGTAAATTACGATTTTTGATTCTTCGAGAAGGTATTCATTTTGTGTTGGCCACACTTTTTACAATGGAGAAAGAAATGATTAATTTTGTGAAAAAGATCAATCCAGAATCGATTGTTGAAGTTTTTGGAATGGTATGTCCAGCAGAAAAGGAAATTGCTGAAAAAGTAATTACAGGAAAATTTAAAAATATCGAAATCAAAATTGAGAGAATTTATTTATTGTCATTGGCAAGGAGTTTACCTTTTCATGTTCATGATTGTATGAAGATATCCAATACTATTGAAATGCCATTTTCGAACAATGACAATTTTTTGAGGGAAACCAAAATATCATTTTCACACCAGTTGGATAATCGGGTAATTTCAATGAGAGTACCTTCACAATTGGCAATCTTAAAAATTCAATCAAGTATTACAAAATACTTTCGTCAATTTATGGAACAATTGGAATTTGTTGAAGTTCATACACCAAAATTGATCGAATGTCAAAAATCAAGCCAAGGAAATAATTTTCAAGTAGAATATTTTAATTCCAATGCTTTTTTGACAAGTTCTACACGACATTATTTACAAATGGCCATTCAGGGTGATTTAATGAAGGTCTATGAAGTAGGACCAGTATTTCGAGCAGACGCAGGAACAACATGTCGACACTTGACACAATTTACAAGTTTAGATTTCGAAATGGTCATTCACTCACATTATTTCGAAGTCATTCAAGTGGTCGACAAATTATTGAACTCAATATTGACCAGTCTTGAAAATGAAATGTCTCAAGAATTGGCATTGGTTCGACACGAGTATTCACATTCAAATTCTTCCAGCAATGAACAGAACACTCCATTGGAACTTGACCATATGGATGAAACCATGTTTGCTCATTCATTCTCTTTCACTCCTTCAATGGATGTCAACAATGATCATCAGGGACTTGTACCTTGTCTGCTCCTTTCTTACCGTGAAGCTCTTTCATTACTGAACAATCATCTCCAAGAATTACATCATGATCAAAATCAACCAAATTGGTATTGGAAACGAGAAATTTTACCTGAAGAAGGTCTCTCTACACATGACATGCAAATCCTATCTCAAATCATTCGTGACACTTATCATATAGATTTATTTATTTTGAACGAATTCCCTTTTTGCTTGAAATCTTCTCATGTCATGAATTCGAGCAATGAATCTGTGTCAAATGACAGCAGTTGGTCTCATTCATTTGAAATTTATCTCAGAGGAGAATGTATTGGTAGGGGACATCAAGGTGTTCATGATTTTGAAATGTTGAAAGAATATGAAAAGAATGGAATGAATTATTTCAACTTTGATTTTCTTAAATATGGAGCTTGGCCTCATGCTGGATGTAGTTTTGGATTAGAGAGATTGGCCATGGCTTATCTGGGATTAGGGAATATTCGAAGGGCAAGCTTATTTCCAAGAGATTCACACAGACAAACTCCTTAGTGAATCATGCCACTCGTCACCTCAGTGAGAGCTCCTTTGAGCAATGAGACACACTGTTCTGGCTTGAATTGGAAAGCAATTCCTTGCTATTGCCGTTGAATTGAAACCGAATCCAAACAGCACTACTGTCACACATTGAAAAAAAAGAAATCTCATTCGACCATCAAAAAAAACAACTGTCGGCACCATCATGGGTCTCTCTACTCTCGTTTTGATTATTATTGCGTTCTTCTTGCCACCTGTTGCAGTCTTGTTAAAAGATGGCTGTGGTTTGCACTTTTGTTTGAATATCATCTTGCTCATTCTGACAGTTTACTTTGGTGCTCTAATCCATGCCATCTATGTGGTTGCGAAATAATTTGAATTGCTGAATCATTATTTTTGAAATAAAGAAACATCTTTATTTAATTATTATTATTTGTTAAGCTGGATCGGAATTGTTGCGCAGTCAATCAATGGTGGTTAATTCTGATATCGAGACAAAAATCACTTGTTTGTTATTAATCAAGAATTTTTACTTTGGACTCTAAAACACACTCCCCTCCGTTGGTTGTGTCCAGCGCAAAACGATGAATGTATCCATCAAAACTGACAACAATCAATGACTCATTGTTTGGAGTTATTCCACAAATGTTTCTTGTCTCATTTTCTGGCAATTTCACAGTTGCATGGGCAAAATTACGATGATTATCCCACATATTGTGAAGTGTGTCACTGAGAGTTCCAACATTTTGAGTTCTCTTTTTTCTGTACATCAACATCAGCAATGGGTTGTTTCAAGCATATATGATTGTGAATGATTTTAAAATAGTATTGACAATCCAATTTCATTGAAAAAATAATTTTAAGCATGCACAGCATTATCGTTAAGAATAAATTATGATTGATTCATGTAGTTCGAATTGCAATTTCACAAATCATCCTCAACTTACTCTTTTTCTTCCTTTTCTGAGCTTTGATTCAATTTAAATACGTGAACAGTTCCCTTGTCACTTGATACGCAAACCATACTTGAATCAGATGAAAATGAAATACTATAGATACGTGCTGCTGTTGAACCCCTTCTCAATGTGTGCAAAAGTTCACAACCTGGAATTGAGAAGATTCTAATCACAGTTCCTTTTCCAGAAGCTGTGGCAAGCATTGTACCGTCTTGATTAAATTGGATAATTGAAACGTCGCTCTTGTGAGCTTTGATAACTCCTACATGTTTAGGATTAATGGCATCATAGAGTACAACATCACCCGTCTCTGTTGCGGATGGAAATGCTAAATAGCTCACATCATTCTTTCCTCCACTGACACCAGTTGGTGTTGATGATGGAATGCTTGACAAGACGCATAATCCTAATTTGTTATCTGTTTCAATAGTTCGAAGAATTTTCATTGTTGAAATATCGAAAATGTGTATCTTGTCCTGAAGAACTACTACGAGTCTTCTCTTTGACAATTTGACATTCAAAATTGTTGATGTGAAATTGAGTTCACAAATAGCCTTATTCTCGGATGAGTTAAAGAGTTGAAGTCTTCTAGGACTCAAACTCGCCTGATGACCTGCTCCTACAAGAGCTAATAGACTTGAACTGTACAACATTTGAACGCAACTCATTCCTCCAGCTGTTATTGTTGTTGCGTTGGCAATTATTGTGCATATGAGTGCATGGGTGAGAGGCCAAAAGCAAGACGCCAAATTCCGTAACCATAAGGATTGTGTTTTGTTTTGGATCAAAAGGTGATGATGAAGATCCAATGAATGTAATCATCATTAGCATTATATTCGTTGGTATGTACATTATAATTGTGCCACATTGGTGAGGTTTCGGGATAGTGTTATAATGATCAAGCGTTTGTTATTCATCGACATGTTGATGATTGGCATGTATATATGTATGGATGGAATAATAATAAATTAATGAACACCAAATTAATCACAACCAATGATACACATTATTTCGTCATGAACATTCGTTCAATAATTACAAAATCCACGTTTCATGCCTTTGAACACCAAAAAACTCAACCTACGTTGCGAATAACACTTCCTCAATGGATCCAACGTAAAAACCTTATACGAGCTATCCGTACCAATGCTTACACAACTACAATCCTGATTAAAAGCAGCAAATAAAATCTTCTCGGAAACATTGGCCGAGGAAGTGGTTGGAAGTGATACAAAAGATCCTCCATTTTGTAGTGTTTGTTGTTGAAGACTTGAAGAGGAATTGAGAACTGAATCGGACGATCCGATTGGATGATTATTCATGATGATGATGTTGTTGTTGGTTGATGAAATGATTCAATAGGAAACAGTTGAGAATAATATTTTTTCTAATCTTGAGTGAAGTACAGGACCACCACCACCTCAAAGGTATGCTCGTGTGTGATTCTTCCTGTACCTTATCGATTGAGAACAAGTAAACAATATGATGAGTGCAGGTATACTCCTCACCTAAAACCACAACGACAACGACAACACTCACCTGCGTTTCATTGAGTTTTAGGTGAATACATTAAAAAAAATAGACATGTTCGCATAAACGCATGGACAGTGATAAAAAAAAAAAATAGACATGTTCGGACATGTTCGCTTTCAAACACACTTGAGTTTGAATTCTGAGCTGATTCCAAAAACAATAGAATACTCAAATTTAACAATAGAAATCACAAGTTAAAAAGCATCACCAAATCCATCCATTTTAATGGATGCATTGACTTGAAAAAATAGAATGTCAGGATCTTGCCTTCTTGGTTGGTTTGATCCAACTCGGAGCTCGGTCAAATTGGATCAAAACAACAACAACAACACGACAACGAAACCACATGATGACGATGAAGAATCTGTAACATTAATTTTGAAATATTTTGTTGAACATGATGAATCATCCTCTTTGCATGATGGTGAACACCACTCTGATAAGAACATGTTGTTTGAGAAATTAAAGGACAAAATGAGGAGAAAATCACCACAACAAGGCTTCTCTTTGAATACTTTTAAATTGAGAGCACTAATGGGGAATAGTGATCAATTATTGACAACTTTTCAAAACACTCATGAATTGTTCTTGTTGATGGATGATGTTCCTTTATCAGAGCCGTTTGATATCAAAATTTCTTACAATCATGAATGCATACTATGTACGGATTGTGCCACTCATAGAATTCACTTTTTTGATTTACATTCAAAACAATTTAAATTTTCAATTTCGACACCATCTTCCGGTCCGATGTTTTTGTGTGTTGAAGAAAGTTATAGAGATGCATTTTCAGATGCCTTGTTTTTTGACTGCAAAGGAGACAAAAGCCTCCATAAATATGATTTGGATGGATTTTTGAGTAACAAGCGACTTTATCAAAATGCTGACAGCAATATCATAGAATCAACAACATGCAAAGGAAAACTTTGGGTACTGGATGATATTAAGGGCATTACTGGCATATCTTTATTGAAATTTCAATCAAAATTATTTATTGGAACCTTTGATCGATCCATAAAGGTATTGAATTCAAAAACAGGAATGCTATTGCATGTCATACCTTGGGATGGCTTGCCTTTGACCATTCATTATTTTGCAATGGATCAACACGATTACTTGGCCATTGGGGGCTGGAACAAATTTGGAATATTGTGCAAGAAGAAACTATTACAAGATGATAAGCAAGTGGGTTCTCAAGTGGGTTCTCACGAGGGAATGGAATGGTGCCACTTGCATAAGCCATTTGATCTGCGTGATGCATTTGGTAGTGATCAGAAAATACTCCGTAAGACTTATGGTACAACCATGGACCCCATTTCCCACTGTCTTATCGTCCAATCGGAAAATTCAATTCTTTTTTATAACCTATTCGAAAATACTCATCTCGATTGGATATTGCATAAGAAATTAGAGGATGATTTTAAAGGTCCTCAGGGTTTATGCATCAACGAACGCACGGGGGAGTTGCTCATATGTGAAAGAAATGGTAGCAGAATACGAATTTATCAATAATTAGATACAATGAAAATATGCAAATTGGCTTCTCGTCGATTCGACCCTCAATTTTTCCTCCCTTGAGCCGTCACTATACCATTTAAGCTAATAAGCCTCAATGAAAAATTAAAATCCTATTGTTTTCCACATTTCACACAAATGGCTTTCCGTACAGTACAGCCTTAACATCCCTAACAACAGAACGTCATCACACTCCTCTCTTAGAAATGGGATATCAACACTCTCGAGAGATAAGGTGTGAATATTCTGACTCAAACTCTCAATGGCACCCATTATCTTCTTTCCTCAGATGTCATGGGCATGAGTGTGGATGATACGACACTCGAGTATGTGCGTCCATTCGTGTGTGCGTTCGTGGGTGTATTGTCTCTCCTCTTCGAGAACAACAACACCCACTCAACACTCTGTCTTTCAAGAAAAAAGATATCACACCTCTCGCAACAGCAGAAGCAGCATCACACTTCTTAATACTTGTCTCTTGCAATATGGCAGCCCCAAGTCGATCCGGCCACTTTACCATCACCTTCTCCTCGTCTTCCTCAACAACGACGAACAATGATCCTTCTTCTTCCTCATCACAAGCTCCACCTTCTTCGAACACCACCACCACTGCAGCAAGAGTTTTAAATGTTCTTACTACATTCTTCAATACAGCAGCAGCAACAACAACAAACACTACATTATCCTCGAACCAATCTGTTCCTGCTGTTACCCACCCCAATCATCACAACAACAATGCAAATACCACTGTGTCATCATCGAACGTAATAATGATGACGACGATGACAACACCTCCAACCATTTCGACCAACACCAATACCAACACCAACACCACACGACGAGCTTCACTTCATCTTTCACTTTCAGCACTGCAAGAAGATCCAGCTGCCATTACAAATCATCCATTGGTTCTTCCTTCACCCTCTCATTTCAAGAGATTCTTTTTGAACGAGAGATCATCCTCACATCCTTTCCATGGTAAAAATTCGAAAAGAGGTGGATTCTTTCATTGCTATGATGTGAAAACCTTGATTTCGAGTTCCAATAATTTTTCCTTAGATAATTCTTTGAGACTTCATTCACAAAAACATTCCTTGTTGATTCATCGATCTCAACTTCCACAAGACAATAATGGAGGAGCTAGAGCTGCCGGCACTCCTCCACCTGCTCAATGGAGTCCAACCGATCTCCCATGTATGCAATTCAATCATCCCTCAAAAATTTCACACCTGAAGAGTATTCACACCAATTCTCAATACACCTATTTTGAAGTCAAGATTTCAGAAAAGATGTTTTCTGGAAATAGTACAATGGCTCCTGAGATTGGCATTGGATTTGCTCCAGCTGGTTTCAAAGGAATGGTGGGTTGGTCCAAAGACACGATTGCTTTTCACATGGATAATGGACGAGTGTATGATGAGAGAGATTCAACCAATAGAATTGCTGATCGAGTATTCTTGTCAAATGTTTCCAAGGGTGATGTCATTGGTTGTTTGCTGAATCATCGAAGTGGTGAATTCTTGGTTGTGAGAAATGGTCAAGAATTGCACAACTTGAAATATGGAACTGTTTTTGTTCATGACAAATTCAAGAGAAATCACCAAGATCCAGTCAAATATTTACCAACCATTTCATGCTCAGATATTAATTTGGAAGCGGAAGTGAATTTGGGATTGGATTTGGTTCAATTTCCATTTGTCTATCCTCGTGTCATTCATTGCAAAGAACGAGAGAAGATGTTTGCCATGGTTAAGAATCATGATCAGAGGCAGCATTCACCATCTCTCAGTCATGGAGAGAGTTGTTGTCGATTTTCTGATATTGAAATTTGGACAGTTTCTGAGTAATGAAGTTTTGTCCGTCATGTCCAATTTTGTAAAATAGAATTGCAATGATCATTCGAGTTTGTTCATTGAAAAAGAGTGTGTAAATAAAAATGTAAATAAAAAACGGGTTTTTCAATGTTTGTGTAATCCTGTGATGTCATCTGATGTTCATCCGTTTCCATCATGATCACGCAAAAACAGGACCAATTAATTGTTTGGTGAATCTCCATGAAACTGTGTCTTTGTTCCTCATCAAAGTCATTCCAGCACTCAGCAATCATCTTACACTAAAAAACGTGATACGATAGAACTACTTTTAACATATAATGGTCACATCAAAAAGTAATTCTTCGTTCATGATCCTTCTCAATTTACAAAAATGATCCGTCACAAGTTTAGACGTACACGCATGAATGAAATAAACAAATTGTTTTCCTGCAGCAATCTTGTTCACAACTTCCAAGTCTATTTTTCCAACCTCAAATGGCACACTACTCAAACTAGAAACATTGGTGTAAGTTCTACCATAAATATCAACAAATACTACAAAATCATATCCACACGAAAGAAATTTGATTGGAGCAGGAGAAGTTGTGAGAAGTGTGAATGTATCTGAATTTGTTCCACAGCATGCTCCTGAAAACCACAATTCATTATTCATTAAGGCATAGAGGGTAAAGTTTTCACCACATGTAATGTCCAATATTTGTTGTGTTTTAAAACCAATTGGTTCCAATGTATCTTTCAAATTGTAGTTTCCAGGTTTGGGTCCAATTTGACGTCTCGAATTTAATCCAGCCCCCTTAAGCTGGTAATCGTGAGTTAAAAGAATGGTATGATTTCCACCACATTTTAAAATACGAAGTGGATGCTTGTATTTCATGCATTTGTGTACCTGATGATTTGATTCCTGTGTTGTCTTGTCTGTTCCATCCTCGTACATGTGTGTACCATTGCCGCTACCAAATAATTCCCAATCTCCATTTTCATGTTGGATTTCTAACACGAAATGAATGGACGAATTGGCAGTTTCAATTTTGTGAATGTTATATTTTTGTCCATTCAGTATGGTCTTTTTGAGCTCTAAAAATCCGTCATGAGGAACAAATCGACGACTATTGGTCTGATTACCAGACCAGTAGACATTATTATCAGTGGTGACTAGGTAAGATGTGAAATAGTTTGCAGCAATAAATTTAACAGATCCATAGGAGAAAGGAATTCTTCTGAAGTCTGGTACAACGGTGATTGATTCATCCTCTTGGCTCAGTTCACCATATTCATTTCTGCAGAAAAGACAATTTGGAGTCAATATGATCATGTCACAAACAACCAGCCGGCCACATTCATGCAAAAATATTCATCTCAAATCATGCGATCACACAAAATAGTTACCTTCCACAGCCATACAATTCACCCCTTTCTGTGTGTCAGTATCCATGATTATTATTGAATGGAAAAGAGTGATGCGAAAATTTTCGAGATTCGAAACAAAAATTTCATCATCACCATTGATCAAATGTTTCATCATGATCAATATAATTCATATGAATTGGAATGTACCGAATGATGCAAGTCAATTCAAGCCAAATATTCAAATTATTTTTCCGTACCATTCATAATAATTCCATAATAGGCTCCACAAACCATTTCATGAATAGAGTCATAAAATCCCTCTGAATTTTGATTTCGGGGCAACACAGTTATTCTTTGAATACAAGGAAACGAAGGAAGCTGATCCGTTAATTGAGAGTAGTCATTACTGCCACACACGAAAATCTTTTCACCGATGGTTGGAGACATTTTTTTCAATATTTCACTTCAGTTTGGGAATCTCATCATGGGCGAGACATTTCAGATAATCTCGGGAAACTCCATTTGATTCAAAGAATTGTTCCATTCACACCATTCCCAACCACACCCCCACCGAAGAGCTCTCCTAAGCGACGTTTATTCATAAAAAAATGTTGGTTTGGCTCTATGCTATACCTGTTGGTTTCGGGTCTCTTCTCCTATCCCTCTCTCTCTATTTCAAAGTATGGTACAAATTGAGTGTGCAAGCTCAAATCACTCGTTTGATTTTTCATGCTTTCCGATTGAAGGCTAAATATGGTTGGAGTGGATGGAAGAGATCTGTCCTCGAGGACCACTCTCTCCAAAATCTATCTGAACAGGAATTGGCTCTTATGGACATGATGGACACTCTGATTGGTAAATTTGATAGTGCAGAAAATCAGCAAGCACCAGTCGACAATGCATATTTCAAAGATAACAAGACTTCACGGGAGGAAATACTGGCAGAAATTGTCAAATTCAGATCAACACTGCCCGAAGGCATCCATCAGTCCAAGGCTGGTCCATTCTTTTATCCCGATGAGAAGGTTTATTTGAGGACGAATTTTGAAAGCCCAAATCGTCATCCCAGTATTTACTTTAATTTTCATGATCGAATAAGGAGGACCAACTGCGCAAGCAATCAATGCAGCACTTCAATAGACAAATCAGTGCTGAAAAGAAACCATGATCTGGAAAGAATTGCTCTCATTCACTTCCACGGAGGTGGTTATATCATGGGGGAGCCTTCGACATGTTACACCATGGAGAAACTTTGCTCCGAGAATGGGTTTGATTTGTTTGGAGTCGATTATAGTTTGTATCCTGAAAATACGATTGAGGATGCTATTGAAGACGCTTTCAAAGCATTCAAATGGTTAGTTGATGAGAAGCAAGCAAGACACGTCATTGTGTTCGGTGAGAGCGCTGGAGGTCATCTAGGAATCATGCTCTGTGACAGAGTGGCCCAGGAGAGAGAACACAACCATGAATTTGCTCAAAACTCCAAGTACAATTGTATACGAGCCTACTTTGGATTCTCTCCATGGTGTGATGTTTCAATGTCGAGTAAGGGAATGAATGATTCTAGTCATTGCGATCGAGCTCTTCCCAACAAGGCACTTCATCAATTTAAAAAGTGGGGCATTCCTCTTGGATTTCATCAAGAAGAAAGAGCCAAGAAATTGTCACCCATTCATTTTGATTCTTCTCGACTCGATCGATTGAAACAAATCAATTCTCGATTTCTATTTTCTTATTCCAAGAATGAAAGAATGTGTTCAGAAATTGAAACTTTTATGGAAATGCTTGAAAATGCTGGCTTCTACGTTGAAAAACACACCACAACTATTCCATTTCATTGTTTTCATATATTTTGTGATTTTATTCCTGAACAGTTTTCGAAATTAGAAAAACAACTCGAAAGTTTTATTTTGAATTCAACCAGCACGCTACATGTGAAAGAGTGAACAGTAGAGATGAAATAGTCGAATGATTTCACCTACGAGGTCAACTTTGAGGACAACAAAGATGCCTCATATTCTCCCAAAGTTTTTTCAGAATTCCATTTTAACTAATTGCATTAATTGAAAGGCCTTGCTCCAACAAATTTGATGGTAATATCTGTGCTTTGAATCTTGTCTTACCACAAACCCAACGTTCTTTCAGCTCTAAAAAGTAAAAAGGTCCAAATAAAAGAATTCATACAGAAAGCTTAAACCAGCAAATAATCATACGGTGATTGATCCTTCACAAGTGTCAGATCACTTTGATCAGCATTTCACAGACTGAATCAGAGTGCAAGAATGCAATTAAAATACAATTAAATTGCAATTCGAACATTTCGAAATAAAAAACACAAAATCAAGCGACTGGTTCGACAAAAAAAAATGCCCAAATTCTATTGCGATTATTGTGATGTTTTTTTAACGAATGATTCCATCTCGGTTCGGAAGTTGCACTACAAGGGATGGAAACACAAGACCAATGTAAGAGCCTTCTATGCACAATTTGTGGATGATCCTACCAGTGCTTTGATGGTTTCTACTCAAACCAATAATGCGAATAATCAGGTGGCAAATAATCCGAATATGATGGTGATGAATCCCTTGTTGAGTGGTGGTGTTGCTCACCATCAATCACAGAGCACTGTGGCGACATCAAAAGCTATTCAACAACAAACACCACAACAACCAGTTCTTGAACAACCAATCATGATGATGGGTGTTCCTTTGATAGCTGCTAATATTCCTGGAATGATCATGATACCCGGCTCCAATACGGCACTTGTCGCAACACAACAACAATCGACCACAATAGGCGTTCCAACCTCATCTTTGGCAACAACAACAACAGCCTCTGACAGCATTTCCACCACAAATGCTCTTAATACAACCATTCGCCAATCCATGGAACAAATGATTAAAACTCCCGAGCTTGCCATTCCTCCATTTGTGCCAGATCAGGATGAGAGCATGGATGATGCCACACAACATGCTGAAATGTCCTCAACGCCTTCTTCGATGCATCCACATCACCACCATCGTCATAATCATGAATATCCTCCCTTTATTGCATCTGAACTGTGCCATCAGCATCACGAAATGCCAGGCAATACTATGAATGAGGTTTCAACAATCACCAAC
This sequence comes from Naegleria fowleri, assembly GCF_008403515.1. Lineage (NCBI taxonomy): Eukaryota > Heterolobosea > Eutetramitea > Acrasida > Naegleriidae > Naegleria > Naegleria fowleri. The sequence goes on along the minus strand of NW_025407939.1, from coordinate 890,561 downwards.
GTGCCACCTCCTCTTTTCTTGTTTCCTCCACCACCTCCACCACATTTGGTGAATTTATGCCCAGAAATTCCACTCACTGGAAGCTATCAACAATATGCTCCTTCGCCTCCATTTCCTTTTATTTTACAAAAACAACAGCAACAACAACAATTCATGAAAATGTAATTTCTGCATCATCATTCCAGTCTGATAATTACATCTGCGCGTTTAGTTTTGGGTGTGCTCTTCTCCAACAAGGATCATATTATGTAAGGGCCCTAGTTTTGTTCATGAATCATAATCAACAATAATGACCTGCTTGACAATTTCAAAATGTATGGACACTGCGAAACAAATCAATTATTCGATATTTCGACATCATGTATGGCTTGTCCTAAATTAGTAAATTAACAACTTTCCTTAAAATCGACATTTTTTCTTTACTTTTCTTGAATGGAGTTAAACCGCAACAAACATGTTGAAATCTTATGGACATGTATGCATCACTTGGTTGTTGGTGGGGTCGTCCTGTGTTAACCATGTCTTGGTATCACTTGATCTCTCTTACCAACTGGTTGAAGCTGATCGCTATCTCTCGCTCACTCTTCATATGGAGGCCGTTACAATAGTAGTAGTGGATGCTTTAATTCTAACCGACATGTATGATATGAAGTATCGAAAAAGTTAAGAATTTTGAATCACTATAGTTACCGTTTTGTTCCAAAACACAAACAACAGTGCATCAATTTCACAATCTGTTTACAAAACTGTCCGCGTTAATAAGAATCATGACGGCGTGAAAGGAAAAGAGGAGGACCAGAAAGACCAATATCCATAAAGGTGTGATTTCATCTCTTGCAAGACTCATCTTTCAAGAGCTCCTCTCAACCTTTCATGCCATGTCTTTCATTGACATTTACAAAATCGAATTCCAAGAGTGGAGAGAGGATCCTCCCATGATGATGAATGAACTCTTTTCAGTTAAGCTGAATCTTTTTGAAAGGCGTGCAACGACAGTCGTGTTGCATGCTCAACCAACAAACAGTCAAGCTATCACTTGTGTTATTTTTTTGTTTTTTGAAACAAACGACCGTTTTAAATGTTGGTTGTTTAACGCCCTTTGCTTGCACACCTATCAAAGTCAGTTAGAAGACATTAATCAATTGTCGAGTTCAAATGCCACACACGCACTGCGTTGATCACAATTAGCTTCGTTCTGCTATTTCATTCAAAAATAGTGAACGTACAGTTATGGGCCGTTTTGCTCTTTAAAAAGACTGCAAACGAATACTTGAAAAGGCAAGTGCCATTGTGGATGTATTTTTCTTTAGAATTGGAGTGAGAGAGATTCTGTTCCACAATCATCTCTCAACACATTTAGAATAGAAAAGCATGTATAGAAAGAAAATGCACCAACAGTCCTTTTAAATAGTTATTCCTTTTTAGTTAATGGGCACAAGTTCTTGCTAATGTTTCACTACTGAAATCGTCAAATCTCAACGTTGAAGGAATGTAATGTTGCTTTGGGAAACATTTACAAAAACCAGTTTGACGAAAATCCATGTTGGAGTGATATCAAAATCTTTGCCAAAAATCAATTTGCCTCTTGATTAAGAGATCGATGTTGATTGTTTTTCTTGCAGCTGACATTTTGAAGTGATGATCGAACAATTACAGGTGAGAAGAGATCTCTCTCATTCTTGAGACTTGGATATTTTCTCACCTTAATTCATTGGAATGCACTGCATCAGCGACGAAAAGAAAGACTAATATGGGCACTCACTGTGGCCATCAAATCGATCGAGATAAACAGAAGAGGAGAAGAATTGAAACATCTTCGAGAAGACAAAATTTCAGAAATTACATTTTGTGTTTAAGGTTTCAGAAATATCTCAAGATACTTTATTTGATTGAAGAGAATTTTATATAAACCTATTCCAAATACAAAGTCAATATTTCATCAGAGACTAAAAAAGCATTCAATGAATGGTATACGAATGTGTGAAAAAACGACTCATGCAAAAAGTAATTCTTAACAACAACAACAAGAAACTCCTTTCCATTTACTAGATGTCAAAGAAATTGAACCACTCGAAAATATTCTGTATCAAGATTTGTTGAATGCTTTAAATTGGATTTTTTTAATTACCACTCACACCAATTTTTTGTATGTTCATGGGATCTTGGGGTTGAACGACGTGTTGGTTACTATTCGTCATTTGTCCTGGAAGAACTCTTTCGTTCTTTGATAACACTGAGAACCATTCGTTATCAACAAGAGTGGCATTGATATGTTCTTCTTGTTAAATTTATACTTGTACAAATTTCATTCATTCTATAATAATTCTGTTAAAAGTTACACATATTTCGAGGGTGTTCTTGCACACTGAGTAAAATTAATCATATTTTGTGGAATTGGTAAAGGAGGTCGTAATACATCAAAAGAAATATCAGAACCAGGAAATGGACCATTACCAAATACTCGAGTCCATTCAATTTCAATCACGTTGTAAAATCTTTCATAAATTCCTCTCTCTTTCATATATCTCGAAGTGAAGGTAGAAATGCCTCCACAAATCGACACGAGGGTTGTAATTTTAGAATCCCATGTCACAACTGGACAAATGGCTGTACCTGTAATATTTGTTGATTCTGTAGAGCCGTGAACGCCTTGCATTTTTGTTCCTTGAAGCATGTTCAAATACCACATGAGACCAATGTTTCGATCGGCCAACATGACTGGAAAAGATCCATACGGAGTAATAATATCCGTATGTTCCACATCTTTAAAAGATGAAATTTTGAGAGAGTTCAGTTTAAATAATTTTTCGTGAATATAGACACATGAAGAAATCCATAAACTACTTACATTGACTTGCAATTTGTTGAATACCACATGCACTCGCATAATTAGGATTATAGTCACCTCGCTTCACGGGTTGTGTAACACTTGCATACAAACCTGGTATTCCATTTTCAACAGAGTTTATCAATCGAGCTCGTTCCCCATTCAAGAAAACTTGTCTATTTACAGGAATATCCAAATAAGGAAGAACAAGATATTTCCACTTTTCATGAGCGCTGTACCAATAACCTTCCTCCACTAAAATGTCTCCAAAATTCTTGGATCGATATTTCACAGCACGTAATTTAGGTCTCTTGGCAATCCAAATTTTTTCTCTTTCATTATTCGGATAGCCAAACATTTTCCAATCAGCCATCATGTCCATGAAGAGATCCATCAATTCTCCCTCATAGGGATCATCGAGATAGCAAAAACCTTCAGTCTCATAATTTGAAACATTCAATGGGTTTTCATAAATATCCTTAATCGTTGTAACACATCGTACAAGACCATTTCCTTCATAAAATAAGGGTATAACTGTTTTTGAAATTTTCTTAATTTTTGCTTCAATTGTATTTGCAAGATCAATTCCAATATTCTTTTCCCGTAACACTTGTTCAAGACCAATGAGAGCCCAAATCAGTTGTCCATTATCAAGAGAGGGAATTCTATTGGGCCAATCCCATAATAATTCAGCTCCTTCATCCTCAACTTTGAACCATGGTAATAAACTTCCAAAACCAGGATATCTATTGTCAAACAATTCATAACTCTTTAGTTTTGTTTTTAGAGTCGACAAGATGAATGTATCAATATCTTGTTGGGAAATTTCCATTCTTAATTTTGAGGAGGTCGATGATGCACTCGATTTTGTTCGATCACTTGGTGTGACTAAACTCGAATGTTGCATGGAAGAAAGGAAAAAATTTCTTGCAATTGCATGTCCATTGAGAGCCAATGCCATCATGTTCAAATGAAGAGATTCTTTGGAAGGAGCTGAAAATGCATGCAGTGGTTCATGAAGACGTGAAGTATCATAATCAATTTGATGGCCTGTTTTTCAAAAAAGTTTCACATGACCATTCAACGTAGGATTAATTGAAAAACAATTGGAAATGTTAAGGTGGCATATTTTTGTCACATTCAGTGATATTTGTACAAATGCATTTGATGTGTGTGTTGTGAGGGCGTCACAAGAGAAGTGAGGTTCACATAAACAACACGACGTTGATGACATAGGAGATTTCATGTGGAAATATGAACAATCAAACCCCTTTGAAAAACAAATCAACCTACCATCATAGGTCAATGCAGAGAACATATTCAATCCAACACCATGAACTGCAAATTTTCCTTCCCAATAACTCACATTCATTAAGAAGGAATCAATTTTTTGATTATCTCCCAATTTGTATTCTTTAAACATCATGTGATGGACTTGTTTTGTAGAAGAAGAACCTCTCTCTTCTTTTGCAAAATCTCTGGTGGAATAATCGGAAGCGAATCGACATGGATAGTTTTGTGCCATCACATTATGACTTGTCATTACTGCCAACACCATGATCATGATCATCATCCTGACAAGTATGCCAGTGCCGTAGACTCGGATGGAGGTGAGGAGTGATGATGATGGAGACTCATGTTGTAGTGGCAATTGCCACTCGTTGTTATTGTTGTTGTTGTGGTTGGGTGATAGTGGTGATGGACATGTAAAGAGGTGATGTTTGAGCATTTTTGTTGGAAGTGTTTCGCCCAATTATTGTTGAAGATCACAATGGTATTCCTCACTTTAAAACTTGATCATGACATATATTGAAGGAAATCTCAAAGACCATTCGATGTGATGATTTGTTCTGAAATAGAGTAGTGAAAGAAATGTCTCAAACGCTGAGAGTTTTTTTCCCTTCTCTGTGTTGCTCTTGAAAAGTTTTGGAATTTTTAGCGCTAAAAAATTTTTAATCGTAATTTTGAAAAAAATGTTTAAACTTACTTTCACCATCAAAACTCGATCACCTCCAAGGGGATTCAAAAGAACTATCGGAATCACTATACAAGACGATGGATTATTTGGAACTCTTCACTGTTATCCTCAAGAACGCTCGGGTGAGAGTGATATTGTAATTGTGTTGGAAAATGTGTTATCTAAAGATACGGATTCGTCAGATTTTTTTTTGCAGCGTAAGCTTTTGGAAACAATGCTTAAAATTACAAGTCAGACATGTGTGGTCGATATAACTAATCTTGTTCCTGGTTATGAAATGGTTAAAACAAATATTCCAAAAAGAAAGGGTTACAAGTTGAACAAGATTAAAGAAAAAGATTGGCCTAAAACTCAATCTCTATCAGATACAACATCAGAACAAAAAGCATTTGATCTTGTTTCAACTTCAGAGGAAATGATTGAGAAAGCTAAAACATTATTTCATTCTCTTAATTGGCAATCTGTTATTGATCGACAGAAAGAAATTGTGTGTTCTCCAAACCCAATTCGTGAAAAATCATCCTCACCCTCCACCCCCAAACAAGATATGACTACATTTATGGTTCAAGGAACCTCATCAGTCATTTCATACCGTTCCAAATCATCCACCCACTCCTCCAACAAAAGTTTACCTTCAACTTCAGGCAAACAGATGGAAGAAATTTATCCATGGGAATCAGCATCCAATACGAAATCGAATGATGAGATTTCAATGTTACGCTTTCTGTTAAATCAGAAAGATCAAGAATTAAAAAAGAAAGATCAAAAATTGGATGAAAAAGATGAAGAATTGAGAAAAAAAGATGAAGAATTGAGAAACAAAGATCAAAGATTGGAAGAAAAAGACGAAGAATTAAGAAAAAAAGATGAATTGATCGAACTATTGACGAAAAAATTTTTAAAATTAAACGAATAACCTTCTCTTTCTTTATTTCAGATTAAACGTCCATTAATGTTATCTTACTTATGGACATTCATTACGAACAACATCATGTTTGGCCTCGAAAGAAGAGCAACTATCTCCATCCTGGATATTAGCTGTGTGCTAGGATAGTGGATTTGTTCCGCCCCTCAATCATCCTTAGTATCAGGAAAGTGTGAGAAATTTATCAAACCAACAACCACAGCGAACAGCAGAAGTTGTTGACCGCTTCAACCATACACAACCGATAAAATCTGGAGACTGATCAATCTGGATTTGGGTTTCTGAGCAAAGATTTGAATAGAGGGTGCTTATCGCCATTCCTAAAATACCCAAATTCGAGTGGTGTCAAAGATTTCGCTCAAAGTGTTTGAGATTTTAAGGAGAGACGGAATCATCATTCTTAACAGAATGACAGTCATGAAGAAATAAAATACAAACAAGATATTTTTAGGGTTTTAATCGGATTGGTCATTTTTTTTCATTGTTGTAAACAATACGACATAGGTGCGCACCTTAAAAAAAATGAGATCATCATCTACACGCTTCGTATTCGTTACTTTGGCCGTTGTGGTCCTCGTCATGATGATGACCATGATAGACACCACTCAAGGTTTGAAATTGAAAGTTGGAAATATTGGTAAGGCCATTGGTAAGGTCGTTAAAGAAGTTGAAAAAGACGCTGGAAAGGTTATTAAGGAAGCTGAGAAGGTCGTCTTGAAGGGATTGAAGGCCTTAGAGAGCGTTGGAGCCTCCTGTAAATATTCCAACACACCAGGAGAGAAGAGATTTGAATGCGATGTTGGCTTTAAGCAAAAGTTGTTGAACAAACTCCATCTCAACGCTGCTGTATGGCTTGATTTCAATATTGATCAAATGAAGATTGATGTCGGTGTTCAGGTTGGAGGAAAGACTCTCCTTCACAAGAGCATGGGACTTCACATTCCATCACTTTGCGTCGATGTGATTCCAGAAGTTGGTTTGTGTTTGAAGTTTGAGCACTTTGCTGCCGATGCAAAGAAGGATTGCTTGAGCGGACATTTGGATTTGTACTTTGAGGCTTTGGGAGAGAAATTGAAAGTCTTTGATCAAGCTGTTGGTTTCCATGCCGACAAGTGCAAGGCATAAAAAGTTTGTGAAATTTTCTTGGCTTGAATGTGTTGTTGGGTGTATTTTTATCATTTAAGGAGCCAAGCGCTAGGCTTGAGGAGATCACCAAAAGTGTTGAGGGCTTGTTGAAGGGAAGCAAAGATGAAGAATACAAGGGATTGAAGATGGTCAGTGACCAAGGACTTTCTGCCCTTCACTCATCATGCTCAAGCAGGAACTTCCCGGTCGCTCCTAGCTTCTTTTGGTTATTTGGTTCGCTCCATGCTGCTTTCCTTGATTACACTCAAAAAGAAAAACAAGCAGCACCATCACTCCTCTTGTCATCATCCTCTCTGAGCTTCTTTGCTTCCCTTCATTGTAATGAAACGTTCCTTCTTATGTCAACACTCCTCTCAAAAATCCACATTCCACTTTCTGTTATGGATCAGCCGTTAAAAAATCTTCACTCTCAGAGGAACCCTCGCTGCAGAGGACTCGGTTGTTTATTCCCTAGTAGTTACTCCAGAGAAAGAACTGGGTGTCACCTACACCTCCACAGGCATTGTGAATGTTGTGGTAAGCTGGCCTTCTCTCCAAAGCTCCACTTCTCCTATTGCCTACGAACAAGAAACTCTCAATGCATCCATTCCATTCATTCGGAAAGCAGTTCAAACCACTGAATACAATGTGACCATTCGTGGCGGTTTGAATAATGGAGGAGTGAATTCCACCTATACCCTCAAAATTTCAAATGCCCTCCCAGAATTGGAAGCTTGGGCGTATGTAGTCATTGTGATTGGAGTTTTGATTGGGGTTCTGCTGTTGATAGGTGTATTTTGGGGAGTCTTGTTCTTGGTAATTAAGATTCTTGAGCATCATATCAATCAGGACAATGTCCATTCGAAAGGTTCAATTAAAGAAGAAGCGAGTGTGTCATCTTTACAACAATCAGGACAACTCTCATCATATGAAATGAAAGAATGTGCAACAACAGCCACCTCACAACATCAACATGGACCTTTTTGGGAACCCACTAGAAATGAAGAAGAAGAAGAACAACCGACTGGCAATATTTGAATGATCGCCTAATAATGAGAAGTTTTTCACCATTGGATTCTTCCAAATTCATCATCGTCCTGTAGTGGCGAGAGCAATGAAATCTATTTGTCTTTTCGAAAATGCAATTTTTTTATTTCTTTAAATCAACCATCAATGTCAAATTAGGTAAAAATTTATGAAATACTTTGCCTTAATACGAATATTCTCTCTCAAACTACTCACATTTCACTCTCTTATTCAACAAGCATTTGTGTACACTGAGAGGAGAATTCATTTTCCATAAAATTTTAGGGACTGTGGTGATAGAATTCCAACATTTTGCTGCTGAGACAAATCTTTACTTTTCAAACACACTTGCCTTAATTCCAAATTCCTTTTCAAAAGGTTCCACATTTCCTCCATCTCCTCTCCTCCACGCATTTGCATCATTATAAATTGCAAAAATTACCTGAGCAAACTTTCCATCAAACTCTTGCATTAATACTTGCTTAAATAATTGAGCGACATGTTGAGGTGGGTTTCGATAGGCACCACATCCGAACGCACTCAACACCAAATGTGTCACTCCATGTTGGAGAGCCATTGCAAAGATGAGTCGAATTTTTCGACGCACTGTATCCACAAGTGACGCATCAATTCGAGTACCTGTGTGATCCAATTTTGGTGTTCTCAATGCTGCAACACACACCACATCCAAGGTGTAAATTTCATTCAGAAAGGGATAACCTTTCGATTCACTTCCTCGAATGACTTGAACCGATGGAACATAGACACCTCCATGCTTTTCAATAGGATAATACCATTGACGTTGCGAATCGTAAGATTCAATGTCTTCCAAGGAAAAGGCAAGAGAGGTCCTTCGAAAGAGATTTTCCTCTTGTGAACCTGCTCCTTCTCGATATCCTCCACCTGGTCTTTTTGCGGAGGCCATGTTCAAGAGAGCCACTTTGAATTGTTCAACAACAACCACCATATCGGAAGGACATGAATCATTTTCAAAATCGAGAGGTGGTTCTTGACAAGTCGAGTCAATCGTTTTGGAATTGGTGGAGACAGTCTCCTTTCGAAATGAATTCTTCTTGTTCTTCTTATGGATGAATGACTTGTTTTTTTCATCGAGTGATTGTTGTGACGAGGAGAAAGAGGAAGTATCCACAACACTTAAAGGAGTGACATTAGAAGTGGCAGAAGAAGTAGTGACACTAGAACTTTTCAAAGTCTTCAACAAATGAATGGCCACTTCTAAACAATCTCCTTCAAAAATGGAAATTTTTGTCTTTCCAAAGATTGGTCTCACTTTCAAACTCTCTGAAATGCATTTGGCAGCCAATTGATCTGAATAATACTGTACATGACATGCACTTTGAATTAATTCTTCCTTGTTAATATTCACTTTCATGTTGTCAACATTATTCGCGTCTTTAGATGATCCTTCTTGTCCAAGATTATTATAAATATAGTTATTAATATTATAATTAATATCAATATTGTTATCATTACAAGAACGAGTGTTGACATCATGATGAAAGTCTTGAGGTACAAATTGTAAGGTTCGGAATGCATGAAGAGTGCCACTTTGAACGACTCGTCTCATCAATTTCAGTGCGAACGTGTCGGATTGTTGTTGATAATGATGATACCAACGCAACCATTGAGAAGCACTGAACAAGTATTTGTAAGGATGATCCATCAATTCTTCATAGTGTTGACAAATATCTTCAAAAAGATGATCGGGAATGGGTTCTGGAGGAGTTTGACATTGTTCCGATGGAATTTCTTCTTTGGAAGTGTCTGTGTGATTCATTTTGTTTCATTATGCGTACAAGATCGACACCGTTGTGTGTTATCATGTCGAGTGCATTTCGAAATTGCAAAAGATTATGTCTTCCACAACATTCCTCCAAAACCAGGTTGATATCACAAAATTCATTGAAAACAAGTTAGACCTTCTAACCAATCCCTTTTCAATTCTTTTTAACCAGGTTTCCTGAAAATGTAGTTTCAATCCACTAATGCACAAGCCCAACATAAGGAATCCTATTGGAATGAAATTGCCATTCCTTGATCCCATTTTCGGAGTTCAATTAGAAAAAATGTTTGGACCTTTTGCAAGCTTGTTCGGTAAAATTTTCTCGAAAGTGATTGCCCCCAAAGTGCAAGACCATGTGGCAAACAAATTGGCAAACAATGCCAAGTTTCAAGAATTTGTAAAGAAGGCAGAAAATGCTGCAGAAAATTTGGTGGATAAGGCTCCCGATCATTTGGGAAGAGCCAAGGTGTTCGGAGGTCACTTTTTTTCTGAATTGAAAGCTATTGTGAGGGAGATGTTTTCATTCGGAAAGAAAAAAGTAATTGTGCACCTATCATCATCTCTGCTGAGAAAGGTTCTCAGAATAATGATTATTTTAATATTGGAACGATGATGAAATAATCTTCAAAATTCTCTCTCTCGATTATTTGCATTTGTGAGGCCACAGTTTTCCGAATGATTGTGAATATCACCACCACTACTACCACATTGCGTTATCAACACAGAATGAATGGCTGCTGATTGGAACACCAATATAATAATAATATTTTAATATTCAATGGGCTAAACTGTCAAAGGTATTCTATTTTAGAAAAATGAATAAATTTAATCACTCCTGATCTCAATAATTATTTGTACGATTTGAATTTTTGGAATACGTTGGAGATTCTGTTCTTTATCGATATTCATTTGGATTGGGAAATTAATTAAAAACTTTCAACGGTTGATGCTCTCCAATTAGAACCACAACAACAAAAAAATGAGTAATGCCATTCAAGTGCCTTTCATGAAGAAGCCCATCCTTTGTCGGGATCTCTCGAACCGATACGCACAGCTGCGAAGGAGTTACTACGCATCATCAGCCTACGGAAATGTGGATGAGGAAGAGGAAATTGAATTACACTATTCACCATCCACTAATTTAAATTCTGGAGCAGCCAAGGACATGGAGAGTGGAATGGATCAACAATGGGCAGAAGGAACTTCTCCTTTGTGGTATCGTGTTTTGACTCAGGTCAAGATTGATATTGATTCGATCAAGAAGTACAGTAAGTTTTGTTTCTGTTGGCATGATTGGTCAAGATTCACATTCAAACATCATCTTGTTGTTGTTGTGGCGACTATTCAACATTGAATGGTTGTTCATTGTTACATGCACGTAATGACGCTTGGTGTAATTATGACATTGGCATTGTTTTATTGGCACCATCACCACACATGGATGTCATGAAACAATTAATGACAATTTCTGACAAAATTGAAATAATGCCCACCATACTTTATTTTTTTAATATCACGGCTCTACTTTCAATTTCATTACTATTTAATATATATTTAACATGATCATCACCACCATAGTGGAGCAACTTTCACAAATGCACAAACAACATTGTACTTTTAGTGTAAAAAAGAGTAATAACTTTGCAGAGGAAGAAAGACAAATTGAAATTCTCACCGAAGATATCAAGAGATTGTTTGTCAGATGTAAACAATATATTGAACGCATCGTTTTGGAAGAAAAACCAAAAAATCAAGAAGATGTCATCAAACGAAATACAAAATCAGCTCTCGTCATGGAACTGAATGAACTCTCAAAACAATTCCGTGAACAACAACAAGACTATTTGCAAAAACTCAAGGCACTCAAGCAACGAAGACAAAACGTCATGCTCTACAAATCTGACAATCAAGAACATGTCGATGAGGATTTAACAGAGGAGGAAAAAGAACGTATCGAAGCTCTAGAACAAAAACAATATGATCCTGGATTTACGGATGAGCAAATTCAAATGTTAATTCAAAACGAAAGAGAAAACATCAGAAGAGACAAGGAATTGAGAGAAATTTTAACTTCCATTGTCGAGCTTAATGAATTATTTAAGGAATTTTCTGCCCTTGTCGTTGAACAGGGATCTCTTTTGGATCGTATCGATCACAATATTGAACAAACATTTGAAAACGTCAAACAAGGAAATAAGGAACTTGCTGGTGCCGAAAAGTATCAAAAGTGTGGAACCATGGCCATCATTATTTTAATTTTGGCAGTGGTTTTACTCATTGCTGTTGTGGCCATCATTCTCAAAGTGATTGTCAGTTTCACCTTTCTTTAAGTGATGTTTTTGAAAGAACTTTCTGTGTGCAACCTGCAATAATTCAAAACCAAAATAAAATATCGAAATCAAAAAATACGTCAAATCCATGGAATGAAGCCTGCAGCAAAATTTATATATTTTGAATGATGAAAATATATCCTTCGTGATTCATACATGAAGCATACGAAATTAAAGTTTGAGAACTGACAGTGCTGCTTTGTAACAACATAATGTAGTAGTAGCCGCGTAGTAACAAGAGCACCACTTTTGAAAATAATTTTGAATAATTGATTATCAGTTGAACACCAATCATTTCATTGCCACGAACATGACGATATCCAACTCACAACAGGGTTACACATTGATGCATTATTCGTTTCACAAATATCTGTTTTGGGCTCTTTGATAGATCATGGTTATTCCTCCAAACCACTCTAGGAATGAATGCATTTCAATCCAACTTCCAAAATTGTTCCAGATACTGATCTGAAATGTTTTGATGGGGAATAACCATGATCTATCAAAGAGCCCAAAACAGATATTTGTGAAACGAATAATGCATCAATGTGTAACCCTGTTGTGAGTCAGCCTGTTCAACGACTAGATGAAGAAAATTGTAACAACAATACTGTAACCACTCTTGGAGAAATATATCAACAAAATTCTACATCGCATCAACACATACATATCGGTCGAATATGGTGTTCATACTTCGCAAGATTAATCACTATGACAATTGCGGATACATTTATGTTCATGAATTGGCCAAACCTCAACCAAAGGATTCGAATTCAACAAACCACCAACAGAAGCAACAACGCGTACGAAGGTCATCCAAAACACAACGTGGACATGCAAATCCCGCAGCCACACCACCCACTTCTCAACATAATACTCCTTTTCATGCACTATCCATTGTTTCTTCTCCACATAAGGATTCAAGTAGTGGTGGTGATACAAATTCGAGAATATTACGTACCCAAAGCTTGACATCCAATACGACAACAACAACCACTCGAGGAGATTCTTCGACAATTCATTCCATTCATTCAATTCATCAGCATGGCGGACATACACCCTCATCAAGAGTTTCATCCATGGCAATTTCAGAAGCTTCTGATTCCAATTCTGACGTCTTGTCATTAAACTATTCTGGAGTTGGATTTGAGGATAGACGAGTGACATTTAAGGATACTTTGCGACCTTCCTCATCGTTCTCAACATCCTCCTCTTTTAGTATTGCAAGTGCCGCCTCTGATTCTGCTGCTAACAATTATCGTAAACGTGGAAAACATCCAGTCTATGAGATTGACAAAAATTCACTACTAGAAGACACCATGGCGATGGTCGTGAGTCCATATTCTTCTGATCTCAAATACTTATCGGTGATGGATCTAAATAATAACAATTCAAGCAAGAATTCGAAAGGTTTCCTTACGAGTCTTTTCAAAACAAAATCTCGGAGCAAATTCGAATTGGAAGTAATTCGACAGCAAAAGAATAGAGACAATCATTTTCAGAGTATGATTGGATTATTGGCACAACTTAGGGCTGTTTGTAAAGTAGTTTTGGAAATTTCAAATGATCTCTTGGGTGATGTCAATCGCATTGGAAATCGAATTGTGAGTTTAAATCATCGAGTGGAAGCATCGAAAAGAAAGACTCTCTTTCATGTTACCAAGATTCTTTCGGAAAAAGAGTCTCCTGACACTTCCACAAAGCAACATGACATCAAATTTAGATACAATAATCATTCGATCATGTCCAGGGCATTAATGACAAAAAAGAGTGGCAGTAGTGAGACCGATGCATGTAAGGTCCATCAAAAAGCTGTTGATCTATTACATGAAGTGAAATCTCGCATGGTTTCCAATGCTACCACATCAACATCAACAGAATTGAATTCAAAATCTTCAGAGAATTCTGTGACTTTACTTGGAAGGAACATTCTTCGAGAATTAAGCTTTTCATTGTCAGTATTAAAACCCTCCTCAAATTCCGCATCTCAGAGTGTCACCAGTGCTGCTAGGACCATCATTGCCTCTCCTCTTTCTGAAAAATTACTCACCTTACCAGAACCACTCAAACATCGCTACGATAAGAGATGTCACAAAGATCCCTCATTCCATCCAAAAGCGGATGCTCAACTAATCAAGATCACCACTTCAAGCACATCCTTTAAAGATCTCCAAAACGGAAAATCCACATATTTTTGCTCCTATTTGCATGATATTGATGTGTTAAAGTGGATTCATGAAGGTCATGTGACCAAATGTTCCCAACTTGTTTCATTTCCAGATTTCTTTCGACTCAAATGGCAAGAACGATCAGAGAGAAATTCACAATTTCGTCACACGACGACACCAAGACGTCGCACCACTTCTTGCTCTGTTTCATCGACGACAAATACAGCGAGTGTGGGTGGTAGCGCCCTTGGTGGAGAGGAATCTTATCACCACCACTACCACCAATATCATCATCATACGACTTCTTACGATTATTCAGAGGATACACTTGATGAAGAATATACTCTTCATTTGGATGACACAAGGTCGACTCTTCCTAAACCCATCTTACTTCAAAAGAAACCCATGCGAATTCCACGTTGGGCAACCATGGAGAGTGTGTTTACCAAGTATGGACGAGATACGGTGGGAGCAGAATTTGACAACGATGATGAAGATGACCATGACTTGGAAAGCAGCTGCACACGCAATTCTGAGTCCTCTTTCACATCTCAAAGCAGCAGCACTCGTTCTTCAAGTAGTCATTTGTTCAATTTTTTTCAGAAACAAAAACAATACCCTTATTATGTGGGAGCTCCCAGTTCGAGTACCAACTCGACCGAGGATTCCACATACAATACTGCCACCTCTACTTCATCAAATTTGGATTCATGTGAAGATTGGGCAGTGAATAATTATTATGGAGGAGGAGGAGGAGGAGGAGATTCTCATCACTCACACCACCAAAGTGATACCAATAAGATCACAACACGATTTTCACTTCGTCTTTTTGGTCACCTGAAAAAACACAAAAATCCAAAGAAATCAAAAGCCATGCATGATTTGATACAAAATCAAGTGTATGGCCATATTGCAAGAAGTTTTGAATGGCATGACAAGAAACATTCCATTTCACCATCTTTAAGCAACGAGGACGACAGTGATGATGAGATTTCATACCCTCCAACCAGTATCATGCACATTAATGACATGTACAACTCTCGAAAAGAAAGTAGAAGACGTTTTTTGAATGCTCTTAGAAATTATCAAAATAGTAAGGACTTGATCAACAAGTTAAACGCTCGAAGATATTCCCATGATGAAGCTTCCTCAAGCAGTAGTGACAGTGAGGTTGACAACATTTCCAGTGACACTTGTAGTGTGGTTCGAATTCCAGTCATGAATTCATCGCGTCAAGCACGACCCTCTAGTATTGAAACAACTGTGAGTGCACTTTCGATGGACTTTTCTAGTTTTACTTCTCACCACCTCTCTCTGCCTTTAAATCATGTGGAAAATCAACAGGAAACACATTTACCCATAAAAGAGAATCGAAATTTACTGACCCAACCACCATCATCATCATCCTCTCAGAATGTCTTGCCAATTAATCACTACGGTGGCCATTCACATTCACCTTATACACCATCCAGTAATCCTTCTCAAAGCTTAGATTCCTTGGAGACGTCATCCAGTGAGACTGAAAGCGATATCAGTAACATTCTCAGTGAATTACCTTCAATCTTTGAAACCTTGCATCAAGCTTCCAACAACAAGAATAGAGATGTTGACAATAACTCTATGTTCAATCAAAATGCAGACAAGAGGATAGGGGAATCACATGGAGAAACCATGGATACAACCAATCAATCCTCATCTTCAACTGTTGAAAGATCCAATTTATCCTTGTCCAATAAGGATCTTTCAGCTAGAATTCTAACTGTAGCCGGAGAACGTACGACACACCATCATGACATCATGGTGAACTCTCGTCGAGATCATGGTGACCCTAGTAGTACATCTACTGCTGAAACAAGCTCTTCATTCAGCTCCACAACCAGCTCTTCACTTCATTCCTCAGATATTGGAAATAAGAGTAATGAAAAAAATAATTTTTCACCCAATGTGGTAGTGATGGTGAAACAAATATTAAGTCAAGAACCCATTCGAATGGAACCTCATTCTGGCTCTCGTAGAGCTGTTGTTTGTAATGCCGATGAAGAGGATCTTCTAATTTTGAATTCACTCAGAAAGAAAAATCCATTAAGTGAATGCGTGATGACGATGCATTCCAATGAGGACTATTTCTCTGATCAACAACAACAACAACCACCTATTGATCATCATCAGCAGACAACCACACAAGAATACGATCCTCCTTATGAGGAGGAATTATCATCATTTGAAAACTGGACATCTGCAAATAGTGTACACTCCTCCAGTGATTCTTCAGTCGCTCAATCGTTTGGTCCAATCACAAGTCTCACCAAACAAGTCCTTAGTGAAGAGAAATTGTTTGAGAGAGTTCAACGATCGAAACCACTCATTGAGATTCATCTTGCAAATAGTCAACAATGGAATAAGGGAGGAATTCAAAAGAGTGGAAAGCATGACAATAATCATCCCATGTTGAAGAGAGATAGCAAACAAGATGATTCTCAACAACAACGAGATGACGATGAAAATGAGGAATACGATGAAGATGAGGAATATGATGAAGAGGAATATTCAACCACTGACGACGACAAGAACAACAACAAGGAACAAGAGTCACCACCATCATCGTCTTCATCCAACAATCATGCCCCACAAAAGGTTACCATTCCATCTCTATTTAGTCTTGTACGAGGAAAAAACAAAGACACTCCTTCGCAAACTAGTTCAATGAATCATCAGCAAATGTCTCCTGTCAATAAGCAAGACAAATCTCCATCAAAATTGAATGTCAATAGTCACAAGGAAGTAGTACTATTATCAAATGTGACAAGCAATCACAGTAAGGAATTGCATACATCGAATGGTACCAACCATCGTAATGTCGCCACTGTGAATACTACCAATCCTTTATCTCTCAAAACAACACCAACAAAAATTGATGAAAAGAATAGTGTCTTGAGGATGATCAACGCCAAACATCATGAATCTTCTCAGTCTAATAAGGAAATTTCAAATACTGCTAAAACGACACGAAGCAACAATGACATGAGTAACAACTCTCAAACAACTAATCCAATGACAAACATCACTGCCAATCCTTCAAATTCCACTACATGTTCACAACTTCTACCTATTTCACACCAAAACCAACCTTCCTCATCACAACACACCAATGGGTATGAACAGCATGCTCTTCAATCCTCCTCTACTCACAAGTTCACCATGTTTCAAGACAACATTTCACAATTTCGTCGCGCCTCAAATCATTCCTCAAGTTACAGCACCACTTCTTCTCTGTCCAGTATTGATGACTATGTCATTAATTCCATGGTTGGAACTCACACGAATCACTCCAATAGAAATGTTTTGAAACACGCAGCAAAAACTCAACCACCCAAAGGAAATACTCCATCTCCAATGTTTGTTTCTAATCTTCCTTCAAGTTATGAATATTCTATGAAAGTGATGGAATTGGAAAGAAGACGATCTACTAATCCAATTAGTAGAATTATGAATTATAAATATGGAGAATATTCTTCAAGTGATGAAGAAAGTAGTAGTGACTATTACTTGTATGAAAGGAATAGGAATGGTAGACATGATCGACAACGTGGTACTTCTGATGCCATGGATGATAAGGTCTATCGTGTCGCTGAGAGTCATCAGTCGAGATACATTCCAAGTGATGATGAATCATTAGTGTTAGACGAAGATGCTGACGATGATGATTTTGATTTTTAAAAAGGTATTTAAAAAGAATAAATTCAGAGAGCCTCAATTTGACGTTTGACAGAAAAAAAAGTACCGCCCAACCAACCTCAAAAAAAAATTACTGTAAACCAAACTCATCGCAATTCAACCCATTCGATCGGAAAGAATTCTTCCTTTCAATCCCATCGATTACTCATATTTTCTATTGCAAATTTCGAATAATGTCCTTTCAGAATGTTGAAAAATGTTCAATTTTCCTTTTCCAATAATAATAATAACAACACCCCTCTGAGGTCCAATCGGAGAGAAGGAAGCAAATCCAAACTGACTCCGTCTTCAAAATCCAACATATCAACATTCTCTCCTCTCAACAACAGCCACTCTTCGCTGAATCAATCCTTTTCAACCTTGGATGATTCTCCAGTGAGTGCAATTCTGCCAAATGCACCTTCGTCGGATGTCTTTCCTGAACCATCGACAACAATGAACACCAATCATCCATACTCGTCATCTCATCATAATTTATCCTCCTCGAGACGACGATCTCAAAGTATGCTCACTTCGAGCTCCAATGTTGGAGGAAGTACTTTTTTAACAGAATGTGAGATTGCGCCCTCTGTCTCCAATCTTCATAGTGTAAATAGCTCATCAAATCTTTTGGGAGTTGTAGATATCAATCAAATTACGTATAATAAGCAAATTTTGTCCATTGTGGATGTGAAGGAAATTGTAAATGTTTTTAATCGTTATGTAAAAAGAGACAGTCGAAAAATGGAATTGTGGGATTTGAGGAAAGTTCTTAAGGAATTGGAAACTCCATTCAATGAGGATGAGTTATTTGATTATGTACAAAAATTACAAAGTGATGAATATGTCACCATTCAAGAATTAGTCAACCTCATAGAAAATCAAAAGAAGCAAGATCGACCTGTTCATGACAATGAGACTGTGAGTGCCTTTGTTGCAATGGGTGGAAATTTTGATCGAACAGGAGTCATTAGTACGGAGAAACTGAAAGGTGCTGTCATGGAATTTGGTTTCACTGTGGACATTGAAGGAATTATTCGAGATGTGGACGATGATGGTAATGGAACAGTAGATTTTGATGAATTTTGCCAAATGATTAACATGAAAGGAGCAGAGGAAGAATTGGATGACGATGAAGATGAAGAAAAGGAAGAGGATATCATCATTGACGACTCAACACCTCAATTGACAACACCTAGTCCCATCAATGAAGAAAAAGGAGAAGAAGTTTGATTTAATAAGTCTCATATAAAATAAGATCTCTTGTCTGTCGAACATAATACTATCAAAGACATGTCACCAATTATATATTATGAGGAAGCTTAGTGTTGATTAAGGACAATCCTCAAAATTGTTCACACAACAACCTTATCTCATAAGGGTCATGTCACTCTTATCGTTATTAATTCAAATATCCACATGAAGGTGCATTCACACATATGGAAGGCAATCTCCAGACATCAGGATCAGGGTTTTTCTCTTCGAATTTGTAAAAGTATTGTATGGAAAATCCATTCACCGTTCGAAACCAGAACGCAGCAGGAATTTCTCCATACGAAGACGATTTTTTATAAAATCCATAACCAAATGGTTCGGCAGGATCATTGGGATCACTATCTAATACCCACCAATTGACGGGTTCACCCATAATTTCTCCACTTGAATTGTAGACCATGTGTTTGAGAAAATCTGGCTCTGGTGGATGAAATACTTGTGCTCCAAATACGCAACATGGAGGAAATGGTGACTCATCCAATGATATCAAATAACTCGCGAGATTGACATTAAGAAAGTGACATCGGAAACGATTCAATTTGTCTTCTAGAGGTCCAAAAATTGGCACACAAAAATCATCATAAACTTCCAACATGGCCTTATGATCAAAATTGTAATACGTGCTACCAGTTCCTATCATGTATTTGACTCCATTTGGAGGTAATGGATTCCAATAGAGAGGGATGCTGTCATTATTATTCGTCGAAGCAATAATTCTCCATTTCATTTGAAAATGAATTGGGAGTTTTGGATTGATGATTTTTGGAGATTGCGAAACTGAAGCGAGAAGCTGATGAAAACATGTCACACCAGTAGGAAGCACCATCATCACAAGGAAAGGTAACACAAATGCCAGCATCGCTTGGAACGGGATTGTATCGTGTATTTTCATTTTTTCTGTGAGTTTGTTGAACTCACGGCGAAATTGGCCTTTAAAGCTGAGAGACTTGATGGAACAGGCGGAGTTTGTTCGGAATTTTGCAGGAGTTTCATCTAGATGGGGGAATTTATTTAGGAAGTGTATACAAGTATTTCTTTTTTTTAACAATGTGACAATCCTCTAACATGAGAACAAGCTTTCGTTAACTCTCTCAAGCTTGTGTAAAAAGTTGTACAATTCTTGCTCCTTAACACACACTTCGTAATTGAGCATTCGAGTAATATTCACTTCAGTAGTGTTGAATTGTTGGAAGAGCTTCTTTTGGTGTTCATTGGCCAATGTTTGGCTGTGGAATCTCTCACTACAGCTCAACGCAGGGAAGATTGGAACGCTTCCGTCTTCCTTGACCATCACGCGTCTCATATCTGGCATGTAATCAAAAGCCATATCCATATTGAATGCGTGGAACATGAGTCTAAATTCATTAGGAGCCATATATTTGAAGAAGGTCTTATTGTTATAATAATTGTCCTCATTAATCTTTGAGGAAATCATGAGGCACACATGAAAGATGAACATGAAATTCTTGGTCGAGATACATGCTACTTGATGTTTCTTGTTGATTGAGGAATCACAACTGAAGAGTGACATGTTGTTCTCATCATGGATGAAAGATGGATTTTGGAGCTTTACCATAAAGAACAAGGCGGACAAGAGGCATCGATGATCAATTTCAGCTCGGTCACATACAATACTCATCATTCGTTCTAGGAAGAGAGAGGTGGCCTTGCTTCCATTCAAGAAAATTTGATTGAGGCAATGAGCCACAAGAGTAATGATTGGAATGTGTCGATAAGTTGTTTGACCAAAGCTTCTGACTTGCACCGAGAAGTCGTCAATCTTGAGTCTAGCTTCAGG
The DNA here is from genome assembly GCF_008403515.1 of Naegleria fowleri. Classification (NCBI taxonomy): domain Eukaryota; phylum Heterolobosea; class Eutetramitea; order Acrasida; family Naegleriidae; genus Naegleria; species Naegleria fowleri. Next base: position 869,591 of record NW_025407939.1, on the reverse strand, counting down.
TGGTACTCGATCAAAGAAGAGCTCTCGTTCCATCTTCAGAGCTTCTTGTCTCAGGCTTTCAGGTGAAAGTGCTGGGCTCTCTTCACCATAAGATGAAAGACTGCACTCTTCCATTCCTAAAGAACTTGGACTCGAAAACATGGGTGAGTGACCAATACTCAAGAGATCGTCATCGTCACCATCGTCGAACATGATGGTTCGTTCCTCTTCGCAATTTTCAAATAAAGTATCAAGCATACTATTCACAACACCGCTGTATCGATGATTGATTTGAGGATATCGATGAGCGAGATTGCTTTGTTGGACCGCTTCAGTCGTCGAACTTTTGGGAGTGGCATACTCAACACTGCTACAACTGCTCTCAAAGGAATTGTTAAATGCACACTTCTCTTGTTGAAGCATCATGGCCAACTTTTTATCCTCTTGAATCTCAAAATTATTGGCTTGCACATTCTTTGGTGGGAAAACAATGGGAGGAAGATACAAACCCTCAATGCGATCCTTCTCTTGCTGGAGGGAGGATGTCAGATTTTGGGTCTTGAAGGTGAGAGGTCGAGAGCGCGAGTGATTATCACTTCCATTACTTTCTGCACTCGAGGAAAGTTGAGGAGCTGCCTTTGGTTGTGGTTGTTTTTGTTGTTGAGGATTAGCTATGATGGTCGTCTGGTTAGCATGATTAATATTATTTACATTGGTTGTTTGGGTTTGGGTTGTTGTAATGGTGTTCACAGGTAGAGTTGAGTTAATGATCGAGTTGATTCTGAGAGTTGCCTCATTGTATCGTTGTTGGATCTTGGCAAAGATCTCTTCCTCTTCTTCATCATCTTCAGAGCTCGATGGTGACAATAAGACACTCAGAATTTGTCTTTTAGTTCGTTCTTGAGCTCGTTGTAGCTTGGTTGGAGACCACATTAATCCCAGTTGCTTGTTATGAATGGAAGATGCTTGATTTTGTGTGGAGGTTGGCATGATCTCATCTTCCTTAATGGAGGGTTCCATGGCAAGAGCAGGCTTTCTCTCTGAGAAGGGTTCAGCCTTTTTATCGAGTCCATGCCCTTGAGGATTGGAGTTGGTGTTGCCATTGGACATGAAAGAGGACTGTTGTAAAGTCGTTGAGGTAGTTGGAACGTTCCACGTTGATCTTGCTATCGTAGTCACTCTTGGATCATGATTATATTTAAGAGAATCTGACACGTCGCTTCCAATACTGAGAGAGCTCGTATTACTTGAGACACTACTTCGAGTTGAGATGGCACTCACAGAAGTGCTTGAGGTGGCAATCGAAGCCAGAGAAGAGTTGGCACTCACATTCGAGAGCTGCTCCATTGAAAGTGGCGTTGTGGTGGAAGTTGGAATGGGAAGGGAACTTGTGCTGCTACTCTTCATATGGACCAAAGGATGCACGGACTGGTTGATGCGATGATACGAGGAGGAGACATTCATACAAGCTGGGTGGGTAGCTGTGGTCACAAAACAACCATTTGAATGGTTGGTGGAATGACGTTGACCCATGGTAGATGTCACGTGGTTGAAGTTGTTGTTGTTGGAATAGATCTCGGAGGAAGGAACCACAGATTGAGGATTGAGAATCCTATAATTGAGAGAGTGTTGGAAAGTCAATGCCTGTTGGTCGTTTGCAAAGTGATGATGATAGTGTCTGTGATGTTGTTGGGAAGCAGATGTCAAGCAATTTGTTTGTTGTTGAGGAGTAAATATTTGGTTTTTTGGTTCTTGCAATTGCTTGTTTTGTGTCGTACCAATTCTGTTCGAACATATTTGTGATGATCGCTGAGTGGTTGAATCCAATGTGTTCGCAGCTGCTGTAGTGACTATTGAGATCCCTTGATGACCATATTTGGTTTGTTGATTGGAAAAGGACGAAAATTGCTGAAAGGGTGTGTGCTGCTGAGAATATCCATGTGGTGGCTGATCAGTCAAAATCTTGACCTGCGGCTGCTGATTCGCAACACCTCTTCCATAATTGTGATAATAGAAACATTGTTTGGCAGGAACTTGTTGAGAGGTTGCAGCAGCCAAACGAGCACTATTCATAAGAGTCTTTGGAGAGAGAAACTTGCTAGGACTGGTTTTCTTTGGCTTTTGAATCTTTGTTGGTGAGTAGCGAGTGTTGTGAATGTTGATTGGTGCAGAACTATTGGATCGAGAGTTTATGGCGGTGCTGCCAATTGTCAAAGGAGGTGTTCTTCTCATTCCTCTTGGGAAAGGTTTTGAAAAATGGTTTGGTTGTATGGAAGGAAAATTTGAAATGAGCGATCAATCTTTTCTCAAATGAAATGAAGGATAGCGTCTTCAATGACTACTAATGGTTCTACTAATACTACTAATTGACTTTAAAGAAAGTACAATGAGCGAGGGCGTATTCTCTGTGCAATATTTAGCGTAAAGATAACACCTTGTGGTTGCGTACGAGAATGCTGCTATTGAGGCTTGTTCTATGGCGAACACAACAACGAGTCCTGAATTCAAACAAGAAGAAGAAGAAATACTTCTCTGAGAAGAGGTAGAAGTTGAATTGTTGTTGTTGTTGTTGTCGTTCAAGGCCAGCGTCTTCAACCTCTGTATATTTTTGATGGGTCGAGAGAGGGAGAGAGAGAGCAAAGCCTTGCACACACACGTGTGGTGGTAGTGGTAGTGTAGCGGTGGTTGGCTTCTTACAAGAAGAGAGCGCGAGAGAGAGATGCAAGCGCACGCAAGAAAAAGGTGTGGCTGGCGTGTTCGGTGTTGAGCCTTTTTTTTGAAAGAGTTTCGATGCGAGAAGTGGTGGTGGTGGTGCATGAGCGCCCAACAACAACAACAAGAACAACAAACACACATTGTGGTGGTGGTTGTTAGGGTGGTGGTGGTACTGTTGGAGGTGGTGGTGCTTGATGCAGGAGAGGAATCTTTGTGAATCCAATGGCAAACCCTGTTGTGTCTCCACGTTGAAAGAAGAAGAATCAAAAGAGAGCGTTCAATAATAATGTAGTGGTGGTGTGTTGAGCTCAACAATTCGACAGACAGACAGGCACCAATGCATGAACGAACATTTGAGCTAGTTGGACCAAGTGTTTGAACGCTGTTGTGGTGCGGAAGCCTTCTGTGCTATGAGCCATAGGAAACACCCCAAACTGTCTCTGTGAATACAATTTTGGGAAAATGGTGTTATTTTGTGGAATTTGATTCCAAATTCGACGAGTGATTTTCAACTCAAGACATTTTGTGAGCATGTTGTATTCTTCTTGAAGAATCTTGGAGTATCATGCATGATGTTTGTACATTTTCGATTTATTTCAGCAGAAAATGGGTAATCGTCGTTGGGAACATTTTTGATAGTTTGTCAATTGTCAATGAAAAACTTGGTAGTCTCGAATGCTATTCAAGGTTGTATGATTGTCAAATTGATTGTTGAATCTCTCCATCGCATGATCACCAAAGAAATTTGGGATTTTCTACTCTCTTGTCATTCATTTGCCCTCAACTTTGAGTGTTGTATAAATCGTGTCGTAATTTGTCGAATCAACAACCAACTACAGATGTACAACCTTCATCATAGGTTGAGAAAATACAACCTCAATGAATACTATGACTTCACACCGCACGTCCAAACACTCACAGCAACAACCACATTGATGGTTCACAAAGAATAAGAGAGCCTTAGAGAGTTGATTGGTTTGTTTTGTTTTTTTGAAATTCCATCTCGTGATCGTTATATTCGTTATTTTCTTTCACCACCACATTTCGAATGTTTCAAATCCCACAAAAATTGATCAGGAGGTGCAACGTGGTATGGACTCTCGTGTCTCTTCTTTTGAGGAAATTTGTATTCCCTTAATTGATAATTGAGAAATTCTCTTCGAAATTCATGTTCCACATCCTTATAATCCACTTCATACTGTGAAATTCGAATGATATGAGGTCGTGGGGGCAATGATTTGGAGCTTGGACGTGTCATTCCATCATACAAGTCTCTTGCATCCTGATGGTCCGAAGAGGGTTTAACAGTTGGACGCTGCTGAGACTTGTTGTCATCAAGTTCCAAGTTCTTTAAGCCAGCACTACTTTCAAGTGATTCATGAGCGGTGGTATTGTTTTCTGAAGAATGACTCGAAAGATTGGTTGAACAAGAAGAAGAAGGCAACGTTCTTTGAGAATCGCCTAACAAGTCTCCAATCGAAGAGGAAAGCATGGTTCCATGTTCTTGATTGAATTTGCTGTTAGAATGTAAAGAAGGTAAAATTGGAGCACTTGAAGAGGTTGTCACCACTCGTGTGAATGACGAAGTGCATTTAGAGTTCGAAGAATTCTTTTTCAACCGTTTGGAAGAAGACTTTTTTGTAGGAATCATACAATGCTCCTCTTCAACGATGGTTGTTAAATTCGAAAGATTGACTTGTGACTTGGAAAGGACCGAGCTGTGGTGTCGATACAGTTGTATCAATGGATCTTGAGAAGAAAGTTGCTCTTCACTATTGTTCATCAAGGTGTGATCTTGTTTCGAATTCTCTCTCACATTACAAGTTCCTTTCTGTAGTGGAAGAGATTTCTTCTCACCTTTTGGATCGTTTTTCATTTTTGGAAATTGATATCGAGTGGTTAAATAATACTGAACCACATATTGTTTCCACAAGATTGGATTTTCGAATTCCAAATTCATGATCAATCTTGCCAATTGTCTGTTCTCCATTTCTAACAATTCTTGTGAATCGACAGAAATGACACATTCATTCGAACAAGATTCACCTTCACTCGAGGAATTGTCATTTCTTGCACAATCATTAACATGGAAAGAAAAGGAGCGGCGTCCATTTGGTGATACTTGTAAAAAGAATGGTTTTTCAGGAGAAGAGCAAGGTGTTGATGCCTGTACGGAATGAGAATGTCCCATAACGAAAGGAATGACGTGCAGATAACTCTCAGTATTTGAAATGTCAATTTTTTTAAATTATAATATATAAGCTAGACGGTTCGAGGTGGTGGCCATTGGTGGTGAAGATGTCACACCATCATCATGTTTCTGGAACATGGACTGAGATGGGCATAATGAAGAAAATGAAGCAATTGGATCATCAATTTCGAAATCATGAGGTCTTGAAACAGAAAAATTTTGACACTTTCATGGACGTGTTGGTGTTCTTTTTTAGACAAAAGACGAATACGGTAGGTCCTATGAAAAGGGTCAAAAGCAAATGACCACACACACACATGAGTGTCATCTCCCTCAGCCACTCATGCTCACAATGATCACAAATAGAGCAAGACAAAGCCAACAGATAGAGACGCAACTCAGGATGGATTTAGTCTCCGGGCGTTAAGAGAAACTTTTTTCGAGGAAATAAATCGCGACCAACAGAGCTTAACAGTGTGTTCATATATAGGTGTGTGTATGGAATCCATTGATGATGAGACTCCAATGGTTCTCATCATGTACTAATTCTTTATTATTCACAATGGTGCTGTGAAAAACATGTTAATTGTTCTTCACCTTCTTTTGAGTGTCGTGAGAAATATTTGAGAGAGCGACTCTTCTTCAAGTACTCTCTGCTTGTTCATATGTGTGTGTATTGAATATGTGATGAGAATAAATGGAACATTCCTTTTGAGAAGACAAGTTTTTGAGGGATTGTATCATTACTCGATGATTATCGATCCTCATTTCTAATTTTGATTTTACACAGCTCGAGTATTATTGTTGTTGCAGTAGTTGTGGCTTGTTGTTGAATTCTTCTTGGATGATGCTCCATTACCAACAGTTGCAACCACATAGCTCGATGTATACGTGGTGCAGAAGCAAGCGTTTTTGAATTCATACAAAATGCCATTCATCCATGGGTCTTGTTGTTGTAGTCTTTGTTTTCTGCAAGCCTGAGAATTGACAAGTGGCATTTCTGCTTCACTTCCAACAACAATCACGTTCAGGATGGAGGAAGAGACATTGGAAAGAGCCTTCTTCTTCTTCATTTTGTTTTGCTTTTTAATACCATTCGAAGAAGAAGGATCCTTGTTGTTTTCTGATGTCGTAACCACTGCTGCTGTTGTCGATGGAGAAAAAGAAGGCAAATTATTCGTGAGTGGAGTGTAAGTGGCATTTGACAGGTGTTGTGAATTTGGATGGAGATTGGTGGTAGTGTTGTTGTTGCAACAAGATGCGGTGCTGGAAGCCATTGTGGATATGAAAATTATTTACTGAAGAAACAAGATAACAGAATTGTGTGAAAGAGTCCTATGGAGTGGAAGGGAGGAATACAACGAATAATTTGAAGGTTTTTTTGTTGTTGGTTGCGAATAAGAGCATGAAAAAGAGCTCAGTTGACTTCGTGAAGATTGAGAGTTCTTTGGTAAAGTGGGGATTTTAGATTGGAAACTGTCATGCGAATCGGATGGCAAGTGAAATTCATGGTAAAAAAACGAAATGACACTTGACAGGGTGATCCAACTCCTTGGAGCTTTATTTCTCAATTTTTTTTATGAGGAGGAATGTTTAGCTTTGTTGGAAATGTTGCGGTCCGTCTTCAGTGACAAGGGTTGCTTTAGGGGTGATGTTAGTACTTGTGTGTTCCTTATGAGACGAAGTAGTGGGGAAAACGTTGGCAATAAAAGTTTTCTTGCAATGAACGTTTGGGAGATAATTTTCATCAATTTTCGGCAAAGACTTAAAAGAAGGTGTCTGGTGACTTGACTTTGAAACTTTATTTGAATCCAAAAGAGTTGGAGAGGAAATGCAACGAGGAAATTGGATCACAACAAGAGTTTGGAAGCTCAACAAAATTACCTCAGGGCAAGTCGAGAAAGCATTATTTAATGGTGGCTGCTTAGTTTACAACAATTATTGTATTCTCAACAATGATACCTTGTGTGATGATCAAGTTACTTGAACAAAATGATGGCCACAGAAACGTTGTCATCACTCTTCTTTTCAAAAACTGCATAATCAACCATACGTTCAGTCAAATGAATCAACTTTTCACGGGTGGTTCTTGGAATAGTCTTTGGCTTTTCTTGGATTTCATTTCTTTCAATGAATTTCTTCTTAAATTCGTCCACAAAGTTTGATGCATGTCTCAAAGTTTCTTTCAAGCGATTGAATTTATCATCTTGCAACATGACTTGCTTTAAATCCAAACCATTTCTAAACTTGCTCAAGAAATAATTGTTATATGGTGATCCTAAACTTTCAATCCATCCTTCAACGTCGTTGGCGTCCCATTCATCGACCTTTTTGTTCAACCAAGTAATCCTGATTGGTTGCATCAAATCGCTAGAAATTTCAGTTTCATTGAAAATGTCATACTTTTTGAATTGCTCTCTGACATATTGTGTTGCCTCTTCATTTGTGAATTTATCCCACAAACCATCGCAAGCCAAAATCAAAAAGGATGGATCCTCTTTGTTTCCTCTCTTGAAACCTTCCAACTTTTTTCGGATAATTTCAGGAACACAGCAAACTGCCTGTTCTTCAGGCTTCTTCTTTTCATTGCCCTTATAACGGAAATCACCAAATGCACGTGCAACAGCAAGGTTACCGTTCACACGATTCATGGTGACTGTGCAGTCAGCAGCCTCGATTCTCTTTCTCTCAACTGGATAATAAGTTATGGCATCGTCAAAAACAACAATCACGAATTCGAGAATTTACATAATTTCAAATTCCATTAAAATTATATTTTCACATCATGGTGTTAATGATTAAAATTGAGCCAATAAATTTTCAAACTTACCCTCATTCATTGGCTTTTGATCGTAGGACATTTCATAAGTTTTGCCATTGTGATACAATACACAACGAGAGTCACCAACGTTGGCACAAATGGCCTCGACCTCATTATCGCTAATCTTGACAAAGCAAGTGATACCAGTTGAACCACTTCCGTTGAATGGACTAATTCCTTTAACCTTTTCCATCCAAGTCTTTAACTTTTCATCGAGAGCCAAGTAGGAGCGAATAATCAAATCGTCGGTCAATTCCAAATCTTCTGATTTTTCCAAGTGCTCATCAACAACTTCAAGAATGTGCTCTGCACAAAATTTGGAGCTTTCATCTCCAGCGTGTCCATCAAAAACAGCGAAAAAGTTCAGAGATTTGTATGAGTGAGGCTTTTGTTGGAGGGTCTTCAATTCATTTTGAATATTGAGCTTTAAACTGTGAGCGTCCTCCATTTCTGGTCTGGTACCTTGCATACCCACGCAAACACAGTAGGCTTCATCGGACTCGTCAAAGTGAGTATCTTTGGTTGGAACTGGATGTCTGAGACCCATCTGTTATGTTAGAGGGGTGCGTGAATTGGTTGTCATCATCAACATGAAAAAGTACGGCACACGTGCAAGACATCCACATTTCGTTATGTAACAAGAGCAAACATCACGCAGTAGCATAAGAATTAACAGAGTTTTCATCGTCAGTCAAAAACGACAACGTGAATAACATGAGATTGATTATGAGATAATGTACGTTGTTGATCGTTACATTCATTTGTTGTGAACCAAACAATCAAAATCAAGTTGTTGTTATTATGATGAAAAAGTAGAATGGATAGTAAAAAGTCCAAACAGCAACAAGCATCCGTACACGGGAATAGGTTCACATGGAAAATAGATTAAATTTAGAAACAATTTGTGTAGAGCCGTGATGATGATATTGTTGGTCATAAGAATGTTGTTGTTGGTGAAGAAGTTTAGGTTGTAATTCAAAATCAAGACACAGAATAGTGGTTGATAGCACGATATCATCATCAATATTGATGATAAAGTTGAAGCAGTAATGAAAGAAGATATTGAAACGGAGAATGGTAATCCAGGACGAGCCGATGAAATTCATCAAACAGATCATCAAGTGCAACGTCCATAAGTAATAATTAGAGTCCAAGTGTAGTGGGATTAATTAGACGAATTATTATAATTGGAGAAGAAGAATCAACCACACAATCAATATTTAGCAAAACAAAATCAAGCTTTCAAAATGAGAGCAAGAAACAAACCTCTCTTCTATTTTTCTTGTTGTTTTTTTTTCAATATTTATCGTCACTTCTTGTTCGACTGATTGTGAGCTCTCTTGAATTCATCCTTCAAACGAGAATCAAAAGTATACTTCAAAGGAAGAGATTGAATTGGTTTATACATCATCATCCCATTCTCTCTATTAAGAGAATCAAAGGTCATTCAAGTCTTGTCTCTTCTTGTGTGCGGGAAAAGATTCGTCTCTTCTCCTAAAAAATAACGAGCGAATCTTTTGGAATCTTTTAGGAGAAGCCTTGTCTTGCTTCGAGGGTTCGTGGCAGTTCAATTAACTAACCTCGAGGGTTGTCGTCGTGATGATGATGTCGTTTGTGCATGTCTTATCATGTTTGTGGCAAATTATTCGTGATGATGATGATAATGATAACCACAAAATTTGATATTGTTTTATTATGTACAAATACCTGATTCGGAAGTTGCGTGTGGTTGCGCTGAAAGATAAGTTTGCACACACAAGGGACCTTCCTCCAGAACAAAGAAAGAGGCACTGTCCCAATTCTCTCCCTTCTGCACCTATACACCTATACTTCTGCATTTGACCCATTCGACAGTAATTCCTGTTGTGTGACTAGAGACATCCGAATTAATAATATATCCTCATTGAACATTCCATCAAGAACACAATTCTTCAAATGATTAGTCTAGAAAATAAGAGACTCTGGCTTTGGATTTCTCTCGTTTTAACCTTGTCATTTATTGCCTTTGGATGTGTTTTCATTATTTGTTCGAGCATTCTCGTGAGTCGAGTCAAACAATTTCCACCCATTGAAACCTCAGTGAGTACAACATGCACGGTCATGGATCCCAACATTAATTGTCAAGTACAACAAGTAGAAGATTTACTTCACCAACTTGACAGTGCTCATGTTGAACAAGAGGCATCGAATGGCAATTTATTGGACCTTACTCAACCATGGTCAACATCCATGATGGAGACAAGCATGAGGATTGATCCTGTCAGTACAAAACCCTCTCTCATTCACAAAATTTCTTCTCAATTGAATTCTAAACATGCATCATTTTTAGATGATCATCACATCAATAAGGCAAAAACAACAACAACAACACCTTTTACACTTCTTTCAGATCTGACCAAAGAACGGACCACAAGTGTCCAGGGAAAGTGTTTTGCATTGGTTCAATACGACACCAAGAACATGGACAAGGAATTTTCAAAATTAGAAAGTGTCACATACTTTCCACATTCTTCATCAAGTCCTCAAGCTCAATATACCAAAGGACAAACCGTGAATTGTTATTTTGACGAATTTAGACCTCAAATTATTTCCTACGAGAAGACCAGACAACCCATGGAATATGTCAAATTTTATGACATTATGCAAATTGGATATGTGGAACTTGCAAGTGCAGGATGCTTGTTTTTATTTGCCATATTTTGCTTGGGAATTTCATGTTGTTGCTCGTACTTGTACAATCGATCATTGAGAGAATATGCTGGATTGAAACCCTCTTCGGGAAGTCTGCCTTAATGATCATGTCGGATGTGTAAGTGATTCAGTAAAGTTTGATTGTCTTATCTTGGACAAACTTGTAGTGACAATCATAGGAGTTGGAATGCATTGGTTTATTTTTTTTACAGTGTGACAACCCTATGTGTACCCTCTTGCACATAGAGCGCAGCATGCATGTGTTAGGATATGAATTTGTGAGGAGGAGGCGCATCGATGGAATTGAGACATAGTTTTCCTTCTTGAATTCAATCCGTCCCACACGCTCTTTAAACACTCGTCGATTCTATTCAAAGGAGATGAAAGTCCTTTCAAGGTGGCCACAGGTGTAAATTGTTATGAGCAACATTGAGGTGGAAAACAGCTCCTTATTGTTTCAGGCAACTAACCAAAACAACACTAACCTTTTCACACACATTTTATTTTGATAAGTCAAGTAACAACCGGGAAGGTGGTGTAATGGTAACATCGCAGCCTCCAAAGCTGTGGCCGGGGGTTCGATTCCCCCTCTTCCCCTTGAAATTTTTGATTTTTGTGTTTTCCTCTCCTGATTTCAATCTTTTAAATTTTTGATTTAATAGCAACATTTCAATAAATTTGATTTTTTATTGTGATCCTCTTTGAAGTTTCACATCACTCGACAAATTTGATACACCAACATAAAGTTTTCAGTTGAATTGATGAACTGGGTCACAACATCTTCACATCACTCTTCAAATTTGGTATCGTAGAAGGTTAACTGGAATAGAGAATGCAAGCTTTGTACAAACAAAAGAAGGTTTTGACATTTCGCGTTGTATTTTGGGGAACGTCTTTGCACTAGAGATTACCAGTCCCTCTGGGAATTGGCTTGATCAAGCGAAGGTGCAAGGAAAATGATGTTTTGTAAACTGCTGTGCTATCATTTTCCTGAGGTAATTTGTAGTGAAAAGGTATCTCGATGTAATTGGTTCTCTGTTTTTCGTTTAAAAAAACTCTCAACATTCAGAATTCATGGCCATGACACATAAAAGGGCCAACAACAGTCCCGCAAACAAGGCTCATCATCATCAACTAGGAATTTCATTGAAACACCAAAGAAGATTCAAATTAAGTGTCCTTTGGTTGAACAATGTATCATCATTGGCGAGTCATTCATCATCATCCAACAACCAAAAGATGAAGAATGATTGCCCAAACCCTCTTATTGCAAGTGGTGTTTGGCATCTTTATTTCTTAAATCCTCACAATTTAGCACAATGATTTGGACCTTCATATCTTTCTCGATGGCTCTTATTAATCAAATATCCTTGCATGAGGATTATATGTCACCTAAAAGAATCACAAGACTTGAATTCAAATTCCGTATAGATATCCTTGCTTGCATGAGGATTACAGAACACAACACTTAAGATTTGAATTCTTCCACACTTTCGTTCCATGTGTTGCAATCATTTTCAATAATCTTTTTTCTTTCACTTTTCACATAATCAGGAAGATATTGACAATTCCGTTGAATGAGACGTTTTAAAGGTTCATCGATATTGCTATTATTCATTTTGGCACTTGTTTCCACAATTTCATAATTCAGTGCACCAATAGATTTCAATTCTTCTTCAACCCTATCAGTGGTCATCACCATTGTTGCAACATTTGAACAAGTCCTAGTAGTAGCACCATGCAACACTTGATCCATCTTATTAATCATGAATAAAATTGGAACATTTTCATCGTCGTGAATTCTGAATACTTTCCGAATGAAATAACAAGCGTCTTCAAGAGATTCCCTTCGATGGACATCACACACAATGATAAAGCTGGTACATTTTCGTATGTAATGCTCAGTCATATTACCGTAATCATATCGAGAGGTATCATCGTACAGAGTGACCTTGAAATTAAGACCGTTAATGGTTAATAGTTTTTCAAATGAGTCATCTAAAGGTGGATCATAATACTCGTCAAAACGATTCTGCACAATTCGACGAATGATACAAGTTTTCCCCACACCCTCTAATTGTGACAATTATTCAAAAATTTCAAATGAATAATGAACATTAATAATTATTTCAAAAATTTGAATGTTGTTGGGCATTGATTCATTTCACGCATGACATATCATTCCATTCTATTACATCCACAAATTCCAACATCAATGAAACAATTCTCTTACCTGGTCCAAGTACGAGTAAGGATGGTGCTTTTCTGTCGAGTGTGTGAAACCTTTGTTGATGTACTTGGCGATTTAAAAAACGATTCATAATTGCAAAACATTTCTTATAGGTTCGTTTCGATAACATGTTCATCACATCTGGTTCAATAAGATTAAAATTATTTTCTTGTTGAAGAAGATTCCTTTCATTTGTCGTCATTGTCAAAGTCTTCATCATTGTTATTTGACTCTCAGAAAATCCAGACAAACACAAGACAAGAGGTTTCCAATAATTGTTCTCCACATAATTTCTATAATTTGTATTCATTGAAAATTCCTTGCATATTAAATCTAATTTACACAATTCCATCACATCATTGGTAAATGTTAATAAATTCCGATTTGAAATAGAGTACAATAGAAAATCAAAAATTCGGAAAATGAGTTCTGGTGAAAGTGAGAGAAGGGCAGAGGTCATGATTTTTTTCAAATGAAAGATGACAGTTTTGTCTAAATTGTTTCAAAATAAAATACTTTTAGATATTCCCTCTTTACAACATTTTAGGTCATCATGATGTACACCTAAAATGTTGTAAAGATCGCTCCTCATTCAAGACATGCCTGATATTGGAATCCATTGTTTCCGCCCTGTGGTAAATCTAAGATATTAATTTCATTTTCCAAGCTCATGTAACCTCCAAAACCAAGTTCCATTCATCGAATTCGATTGAATTTAGAAGAGAAATGGATCCAACTATAAAAAAACCACGAACCATTCTTGCACAAAATTAACTAAAAAAAAATATTGGCGATTGAGATCTATTTCTTTTATCTCATATTCAAGCAAAATCATCATCATCATGGGCAGACATCATCATCATCATCATCATCGCGGCCATGTAGGAGCTGGATTGGTGGGCCTAGGATTGGGTCTATTAGGAGGAGCTGTTATTGCTTCTGCTGTTTCTAATACACACAGTTCTCCAACCACCGTTACCACCACCACAATACCTTCTTCTTGTTCCGTGTTTTGGCATGGTACTTGCCCAAGATGGATTCCTGTTGGATTTGTAGTGGTAAGTGAATGAATGTAATTTAATAGATTTGAAAAGCCTAACCCATTCAAATTGGTTGATATATCATTCACTCATTCATTCATTGATCATAATCAATAATATTGGATGAACGAATGATCTTTCTTGATCATAATTATGATCAATGTTTAAACAATTTTCACGAATATAGCCTCAACATTTCTATACCTACCGCAGTACATGGATCTCACAGGCTCAATCTCTCTTCTATCAACATACCATGTTTGGTGCCAATTACCTTAACAAACGAGGCTTTAAGAGAGCCATGGCCTGTCTTGGCTTGCACAAACATCAAGCCAAACATTTGTTTTTCATGATGGATACAGATCGTAATGGAGTGATCACTCTCGATGAATTCATTAATGCTTACTTGTTTGTCATGTCGGGAGGAATGACCTACAAGGGAACAGGATTTATGGGCATGAGTGGTGTGATTTATCCAACAAGTTTTGCTTTGAATGTGCAGGTTCAACCTCCTCAACAACAGGTCACAACCACTACCTCAACGTACCACACCACGAACACACCAAATACTACTTGTAATTATCAACCTCCAATGCCACCTGGTTACCAACAACATCCTCAACCTGTAGTGACTTCAACTGTGTATTATCAACAACCACAACAACAACAACAACAACCAGGATATTATCAGCCACCACCTTATCAACCTCCATTTAATCCTCAGTCGGCCTATTTACCTCAATCACAACCACAGTATGTGGCAACCACTCAGGTCTATCAACAACCACAACAGTACATTTCACAAACATCTGTACCTTCACAAAATCAAATTTATCAACAACCAAATACTTTTAATTAAAAGACTAATCAGCAGCATGATTATGAGCAATACTGAAATCTTGAGTATTTATTAATAAATTTGATTACATCCTTCAAACTTTTAATGCAAGAGTTGCCTTTTTGAATGATCATAAGCACTGTCGCCATGACCTCAGTATTAACCCTTAATTGCTCTCCATTTAGAAAGGTCAAGTTGAATGCCAACTAAGCACTTTCACCATGACCTCAAGTAAGGTTAATAATTTCATTGTTGAAACAGTAACGAAACTGTATTTACTCAATGAAATTATTTCAGTATGGGAAACTGTGACAAAAAGATTATTGATGCCGTTTCACATGTGGCTCATGCCCCTTCACATTCTTTCCAGCCAATCTTGCAATATCTAACATTTTCATGGGTTGTGCATGCAGAAACATATTCGTCAAACTATTGGGTATCCAACCGCAGGGATTTGATAGAGTCGAGTAGCTCACTTTCAAATCTCCATTCTCCAACTGTTCGTATCGTTGTGACACAAAGATATTATTCGCTCTCACTGCTGACTTATCAATTTCAAAATGTTCAGGAGGTGTATAAATCTTATCAATACTTGTCAAGACCACATAACTCTCACTCGGAGAAGTCTCCACAACTTTCAACACATAAATAAAATCTCGATCTGAAACAAACGGACCTGTTTCAATTAAAAAGTATTGAATGAGAAAAGTTCCATCCTCATCGGTCCATGATTCAATGGTTTCATTTCGTTTCGTGAGAGGATCCATTACGCGTTTGATCTCGAGATCCAATGAAAGAAAAGGTTTTCGATATTCCTCTGCTGTGCAAGATTCTACGAGAATGTCTCCTCGAATGACGTAGAGTCCATCAAATCGATGTTGATCATGACTTGTATAGACTTTTAAAATTAATTAAACAAATTCGAGGATATTCACCATGGTGATAAAAAAAAGCAATAATAATGACGAGGTCAGTAAAGTGAAAATAAATTTCCGAAAAAGTATTCACAAGGACAGGAAATCCATCATTGGATTAAAATCGACCATATTCACATTATCATTGTACATATTTCATCATTTTCCAAATTCATTCATTTACATCAATTTTCAACTTGTGTACTCACCTGCCACATTTTTCTTAGTATGTAAATATTTCAATGATTGATCCTCATGAATGGCCCTATCGGAATTAAATTCTACACTCAATTTAAATGCTTCCTTCCACTTTTCTTTAATTTGTTTTTTAATTTCATCGGTGAGTGAGCTCCTCATTTTGAAACTCTTAAGGATGAATGTCTTTTAGGCACAAGAGAGATATGAAATTCTCGGTCTTTGCTTTCAATATTTTTTTTGTTGTTTCCAAAAAAACCTCAAACGAATCTCTTGTTAGGTTGGGAAAAACAACGCAAGCAGCACCCAAAGGAAGACTCCACTGGGCATGTTCAATTCAATTCCAAACACTCACTTCTTCAGTTCTCTCAAACTGTGTCCTGAATCCTTCTTCCTCTTCTTCATATATTAAAAAACAAACAAGCCAAAGAAAAAAATGTCCAAGCTAGTGCCTGCGTTTTTTCTTCCACACCACTCTCACAGCCAAAGAAAGGACTTATCGGAAAAAGAAGAAGGAAAGGCCACTACTACTACTACTGCTGGGGCAACCACCACCACCACCACCACACGGAATTGTACTACAAGTAGAGATGTTCGGGTACATTCCGATCCTATGAGTAATAGTTCTCCAACCAACCCCATTTCATCCACAACAGCAACAACAACAACCACTAGTGATGACCACCACACAAAGAAACACATGAATATGCAGGAAAATTCGGCATTTCTTGAATCGGAAGATATATTCACTTCTCATCGACATAAAAAGTATCACGGAAGTCATCATCACACGAACAGTCTTCCAAAACAACATCCACTGGCTCCGAAAACAAACTTTAGACACATTATTGTATCACAATGTCCCGAAGAGAAGGGTATTACAATTATTAGGATTAATCGTCCTCATGTGAAGAATGCCGTCCATCGTCCATGTGCCGATGAGTTGTTCCAAGCTTTTTATAATTTTGAAAAGGATGAAACTGCCCTTGTGGCCATTCTTTATGGAGGAGAAGATATGTTTTGTTCGGGCGCTGATTTGAAAGAAGTGGCGAAAGGAAATATGAATCAAGTAGAATCTGCATACGAAACATTGAAGGGTCCAATGGGACCAACGAGAATGGTCTTATCTAAACCCGTTATTGCAGCCATTGGTAGTGGTTACTGCTGTGCTGGTGGTTTGGAACTCGCCGCGTGGTGTGATTTACGAGTGTGCAAGAAAAATTCAATTTTTGGTGTGTTGTGTCGAAGATTTGGAGTGCCTCTTATTGATGGAGGAACAATTCGATTACCAGCTCTTCTAGGCCTTTCACGAGCAATGGTAAGTTTCGTGGTGCATTTTCACAATGATTGAAAAAGGACAAACAACCTTTGAAATTTAAATTATAATTTCTCATTTGCACAATGTTGCATGTACCTCACCGTTCTTCTTCTAATCATTTGGAAATATACCCTGCTTGAATTCTCAATGATTAGGACTTGATATTAACTGGACGTGAAATTGATGGTTGTGAAGCATATAATATTGGCCTTGCAAATCGATTAGTATCTGAAAATGATAATGTCTTGGAAGAGGCCACTAAATTAGCCAAACAACTCTGTACCTTTCCTCAATTGTGCATGAGACACGATAAATTATCAGCTTACGATTCAGTGTATAGCCCTCTTCGAGCAAAACTGCAAAAGGAATACGAGTATGGCCTAGCCCCTTTGAATATGGAAACACTACAAGGCGCCCGAAAATTTTCTGAACGACAGTCCAAACTCTAAAGTCTCCAACTTTTCAAGACGTCACCAATCAATTTTTAATAATTGAGACCGAATCTCCAGAGCTGTACAGAGCTACGGCAAAATAAAACACATCGTCCTCTCCATTAAGCTTTTTGCAAAGATCAGAGAATGCAATTCCCAAGGGTTGACCGTTTCTAGCAAACGATAATGTACCATTGTATCGTAAATCCAATTGAACTTTGAAACAATCATTGGTTCCACATGCCACTCCATCATAATTTAACGAGTGAAAATTGTGGCACGTATGCCCATTGTACAAATAATAGCACCAGCCTGTTAAATGTGTCCATAGAGAGTGTCGTGGAGTGAAAGCAATTCAGTGCCATATTTATAGTCATTGATTAATAAATAAAAAAAATTAAATAATGCCCTTACGTCTTCTTGTTACTTACCATTCTCATAATTGAGGTTACCATTTAAATTCACATCACATTTACAAATTCCAATGTTAATTATTCCATGTATGGTCTTATTCACCTTAATGTGCAGCTCCTTTCGTTGTCCCATTCTCACCGGTTCAACACATAAATTGACCGACCATCCATCTGTATTCACTTTGCAAAGAGTCTTTTGATCGTTTGAAATTTTAAGATCCTTGCCCTATAGTTGGAAACATTCATGTATTAACATTCATGTAAATGCAATGTGCGTGGTAAATAATATTTCGAGTTCATAATATTGAGAAATAGCAACAGATGATTCAATAGTATATGTTGCTCTTTTAGATGAATTGTGAATTACACTTACCATCATTAACACATCAAATCCAGTCACAATACCGCTTACATGATGTCTAGGTTTTGTGCTAATAAAATCATCCTCTCCATTATTGGAGGCTCCAATCACTTCAGAACTGTCGAATATGGAGGTAGGGCTCAGAACAGAAATTTGTTCCAAGTTTTGAATGACGGGCAAACTTGTATTGAGGCTTGGCGATAACAAATCTTTCGAATCTTTGGCATCCTTACTATTGGCGAGTGATGTGATCAATGCTAATGACGGCTGACTCTTATGCAGTGCTAATTGTTGGTTGGCCTTTTCTACTTTTTGAACAATGGTGTTGAGTTGGCAGCTCATGGCCTTTGCAATTTTCTTCAGTAACTTGACTGTTAATTCCATATCTGGAACGTATTTTTCTGGGAGAGAAATTAAATGATTCAAACAACTTGGTGATAAATATTGTAACCGTATGTGATTCAAAATGGTTGGAAAGTATTTCTTTCGTGTAGCAAAATCGTATTCAATCCATTGCAGAGCAGCATGAAGAATATCGTCTTCTGTCCTGACATTTAGATCATCCCTCGAAAGGATGCTCAATACAGTCTCAATGTCTCCAATGAGATTTAACTGTCCATTCTTACAAATAATGAAAAACTTTTGGGCAATAAATCGGCTCGCCTTAGTTTTGAGTGATTGATACTTGGAATTTTCTAAAAATATACATGATAGTACATTGAACTCATTCAAATTTTTCTCTAAATAAGCTTCACAGAGTGTCACTAAATCTCCAAACATGTACTTGTCAGCTGTCTCCAAGAGAGGAGCCAAATCGCATTCCAAGCATTCAACTTGAAGATTATACATGCTCTGTATCATGATACAAAATATTCTGACATCTTCATATCCAATTTCGTTCACGTTATGATCATATCCTTCACACTCAATCACAGAGTGGTCATAGATTTCTATTTGAGTACTCGTTTTCTCTTTCATATCACCGAAAAACATTTTCATAAAAAAGGGGCTGTATAAGGCTAAAATTGCCTTATTGACATGTAGCTCAGTAAATGTGACAAAGGGCTTCTCTGGCATTGTTCGTATCGAAAGCTCCTCCTCGAATTGATTTGCATTTTGTAAGCAATGTGGTAGCATGGTGTTGCCACTCACTCCATTGCCGCATGTGCTGGTGGTAATACTCGATGAAGAAATGTTGACGTCTTCAGCTTCGGTACTCGAAGACTCGTTCTTTTCGCTGGTAGAGTTATCACCAGCATTTCCGCTTGTGCCCAAACAATTCAATAAATTCAATTTTGATGAATGTTTCAAAATTATTTTGAAATCACTCAACTCCGCATTATTAAACAAGGAGGGTATTTTCGAAGAATGCTCCTTTCCAAATGTCAGTTTTGCTTTTTGTAATTTTACATTATTTTCAGCCATTACAAAAACATAACTCCTACTTTGTGAGGATACCGATGATGGTGAAGAAGGCATTCTCTGTTGTTGTACATTCATTTGCAAAGTTATATTATTATTATTATTTGTCAAATTATTCTGAATATGAGAAATACTCATGGTAGTCACTAGAGAGGTTGGATCGGAGACAGATCTTAAATGTTGTAGCTCAGCGCTGAGTTGACTTCTCGCTGAGGACGGTGGATCAGCAATAGCCACGTAGGAAGAGGATGAAGAGGGATTGGTTGTGGTAGGTAAGTTTTGGCTATTTTCATGCACAAGTTGAGTCATGTCCAATTGATCCATCACAAGCCTAGCTTCGGAGGGTGAACCGATGGATAATGGTGATGATTGCTGTTGTTGTTGCTGTCTCGGAGAAAGATGATGGACATTATGTTCCGATGATGATCCGCTCTGATTATTGTTGTTATTCCTCTGTTCCCGTAATGGAGTAGAAGATCTTGAGAGAGTCCGACCAAGACTTGTGCCATTGTTGTTCTGATGATTACTTTCCAAATGTTGATGGGAGGAAGAAGAACAGGGTATGAAACGAGGGGAGTTGGTTGGTGTGCTGCTGTTACTTCCTGTGCTCGGACTGTTGCTCTCTCCACCACTCAGAAGGCTGCTCGTCGAGTGATACGAAGAAGACATTTTTTGTTTTGTGTCTGTCATCGTGATATCATCGGAATTGAAGGAAAGAGGATGGTTTCAACAAGTGTTCCGAAAGTCTTTTTGGGTCAAGTTCAATAAGCGGGTTCAGTTTCAATAAAATCATCTTTTTGATTGGCTTGGTTGCTTTACGAGTGTTCATTAGAGTGATTAGAATGAACGATGAAAATTAGCCTCAATTCACCCAATGTACTACATTGCAGCAGGCCACCACTCTTAGATAAAGATCTTGGGCTCTTAAGCCTTTGACGCGCGTCCAAGGTTGCTCAACACTCAACATGCACACTCTCGTTTATTTTTTCTCTTTCAGGAGAATGGACAAATTTCCTGAATCTACAGTCTTTCCAAAGATGATTGCAACCAATAAATACCATTAAATCCTCAACAAGTACTTGATGCAGTTTCCCCTCTTTTCTGAAACCAAAGTTTTTACTACATCGTACTAGTAGCAGCCCCTTTATCTCACCCTCCTCTTTGATTTTATACATTCCAAAGCGTGAGATTTTAATTTTCAAAACCTTTCAAAAAAGAAAATACAAACCAAAACATATTTTGTAGTCGGCGATAAAACGAATTCACTGTCACCACCACCATCACCACCACCACCGAAACAACAACAACAACAACTGCCGAACACCCAAATCCACCACTTTTATACCACTTCTTCATTTGTTTACAACTCTACTGAAGACCTTGTGCAGTCAGACTGACAAACTTGTATTACTCATCATCAGAGTAGAAAGTGAGTGATCATCATCGGTTTGGAAATTTTGTACCACATCATCATCACCACAGGACGAGAGCCTTTTTTGAATGAGTACAAGTTCTCTCATCCTGAATACCATCCATCAACACAACACCATCATTATTGAATCATCGTTGATATAGTTTAGTGTGGAAGTGGAATACCGAGAACAACTTTGTCTTCATATCATCAATTCCTATTGACCTACACAATTAATATTTATTTGAAACACCCATCATCGCTGTCATCCGTCATCATCATCACAATTATCACCATCAATTAACATTCATCGTATACATTATTTCAACAAATATTTATACAACATCACCTCTACATTGAATCACAACGACGTCACTACCACTTCATTTACACACACAACAATTTTATATTCTCATTACAATCAACAACAAAACATGGGCTGTTTTGGAAACAAAGACAAATCATCTTCAAAGGAAGAAGAAATACTAGACTCTAAAAAGATTCTGTTATTGGGCGCTGGTGACTCTGGAAAAAGTAAGTAGTAGTGGTTGTAGAGTGCCATTTACATCATTCACCGTTTTGGGACCGTGCCGTGTTATCCATCAAAAAACGTTTTAACCAAATGATGACCACAACTTTTCATTTTTGGAAACTTTTGGTGTTAAAATGGTGCTGAACGCTATTTCATTCATCATTGTTGCTATTTTGCGATTCATATATTAATTACTTAATAACAGGTACAATATTCAAACAACTTCAAAGAATTTATAACAATGGCTTTCCGGTCGAGGAGAGAATTTTGAAAAAGAATGTCATTTATGAGAACGTGCTGAGAAATATGATGAGTCTGATAAAAGCGACACATACATTCCAGATACCGATAGAAAATGAAGATAATAGAGAAAGGTAAGTGATTGACGCCACGACCAAGTTTTATTCTGAAAATCTTTTATTCTCTTTTCAAATGCTTGTAATTGTTATGATGCATTGAATTGCCAATATTCCTCTCATTTTACATACACTATCTCTCTGTTGCATTTTACAAAAAATTGCACAATACACGTTTGCACATCTCAGAGCGGGCAAGATTGACCAACTATCATCCAAAGTATTGCTCTCTATTGAACGTGTATGGAGCTCGGAACTCGGTTTGGAAATTAAAAAACTGTGGGAAGAT
This sequence comes from Naegleria fowleri, assembly GCF_008403515.1. Taxonomy (NCBI): domain Eukaryota; phylum Heterolobosea; class Eutetramitea; order Acrasida; family Naegleriidae; genus Naegleria; species Naegleria fowleri. Next base: position 847,444 of record NW_025407939.1, on the reverse strand, counting down.
CCTGGTGTCCAACGAACTTTTCAAAAACGAAGTGCATTTCAAATTGAAGACTCCGCTCAATACTACTTTGATAACTTGGAACGAATTTGTGAGGAAAATTATATACCTACTGAGGAAGATATTGTGAGAGCCAGAATGAAAACAACCGGTCTCATTGAACAAAAATTTGTATCTCATAATACCGAGTTTGTCATGATAGATGTCGGTGGACAGAGAAATGGTATGTTTAACTCGAGTTATTTCTACCATATCTTGTGAAACATAATTATTGGAACACTTTCTTACATTTTTGATGGTATTGTGACAATTTGTTCTTGGAAAATTTTGAATGAATATGGTCGGAACGTGATGTCAACAACTTGATAATTCACAGAACGTAAAAAATGGATACATCATTTTGAAGGAGTTGATGTCGTCTTGTTTGTGACAAGTATGAGTGAATTTGATCAAAAGTGTTATGAGGATGACCAAACTAACCGTATGAAAGAATCTCTTCAACTGTTCGAGGACCACATCAACTCGAGATGGTTCACTAATGCTCAAGTTTATTTACTATTCAACAAGTATGACCTTTTTGAACAAAAAATTAATGCCGGAGTGAGATTACAAGACACTTTCGAAACCTATACTGGAGAAAAGGACCCAAATATTGCCAGAGATTTTATAATTAATCTTTTTACATCTAAAGATATTAATTCAAAACTGGTGAATGTGAGTTGTGTGACGGCTTTGGATCTTGCTGAACTCGGAAAACAAATCGAAGCCATGATTCAAACAATTATTTCAAGGTCCAAGCAACAACAAGAAAACCAAAATAATCAACAACAACAACCTCACCATCATTAATAAATTATTCTCTACACCTAATGTTGGAATCAACCATGGTTTCACTTTCTGTGGGGATGGTATTCGTGGATGAGGTTGGTGAGGATTGGGTGGCTGTCTGTTGTCCCAAGTCTGCTTGCAACTCTGCAAATGATGAAAAACTCTTAGATTTAAGGCTATGTTTTCTTCGGTTGCGGTAATTCCGAATAATCGTGTCATTGTGATGAGTTAATGTTGGGGAGGTCGATAAGGGCGAACTTGTCATCGTCGTCGATGAAGAAGGAGCTTCCACTTTCATTTCAGAAATCGATTGTACCCGCATCATGACTGAGCCCCTACGCGAAGGTGTTGATGGTTGCGAATTTTTCTTCTCTTCCTTTTCAATGTCTTCCTTTGCTTTCTTGAATTGAATGATAAAGTCTCGTATGATGACCAATAATTGATCACTGCCACTTCCATTCGTTTGTGAAGCGACCTCATCATAATTGAAATGGAAAAAGTCACAGGCCATCGTAAAGCTATTTTGAAGCTTATTGAACGCTTTTTGAACTTGTGACACTGATTCTTCACATTGGGCCAAGAATGATGAAAAGTTTTTACACAAAACTTCATCATGCTCTGTTTTAGCCTCATCTCCAGCAAGCAAGAGCTGCCGATTTTCAAGGAAATAATCTTTCACAGTTTCGAGTTCTTTCAAATTGAGTTGTATCGTTTCCAAACTCGTGTTGACAATATCTGGATTACAAACATAATTCTCAAGATTTGCTTCAAAATTATAGAGGTCATTACTATCTTTCTTTAAAGTTTCTGCAAGAAAGTGAATTAATGTGTAGGTTTTTGAATTGTGTTGTGCTTTGGTATCACTCAATTTCGGAAGAATGTTCAAATGAAATCCTTGAGCGTCTTCAAGTTTGGTTTTTCCTCGATTCATATAATTTCCTAGAAATAAGAGAATGTGAAGAACTTTCACAAATGCTTTTGAATTTTGTATCTGTTCGTAAGCATTGTATTTCAATTCAATGATTGAGAGGAGAGACTTGGTGTCGAAGGACTTGATGTATTGCATGAGTTGAATTTTGATTGGTAAATGTTGAACTTGTGACAAATGCCATGTCCACATAAGTGCAGGTTTCAATTTTTGAATATTCTTCTCTACAATAAAGATCTTTTTTCTCATCTCTTCAATGGCAGGAACAAACTGAGAAATGGCTTTCATTTGCTCTATTGATAATCTCTGAGTATCTAGATGATTGATATTTTGAATGATGGAGATCACATCACACTGTTTGAACAATCCACTAATTAAAATTTCCAAATTTCTGGATAGAGAGGAATCAATAACGGTTTCTAATTCCTTGGAGATGGCTTTTTTAGCTAAACCTATTCGAGATGGAGAATCCTTGGAGGCCGAGAAAATGGTCTCCAATTTTTGTAAATGATCCACAGAAATGACATCCACTTTTTCTTCTACATTCCAAACGGATCTACTTCTCGTTTTGGTCAGTGTGACAGGTTTCCAATGAATATTCTTTGTTTTAGAGACTTCTTTTTTTGTTTTTCTTGGAATCACTCGAACATTTGGAGGAAGAGGAACCGACCCAGGTGGTGGTGGAGGAACAATTCCACCCATATCTGGAGGAGGTGGCGGTGGTGGTACTACACTTTCATCCATGTTGGAAAACATGGGAGGTGGAGGTGGGATATTAGAGAATATTGGAGGTGGAGGTGGAATAGAAGATGGCAATACAGTGACAGCAGACATTTCTGATGCCTCTCGTACCTCTTCATCACTTACAAGAGGAAATGAATAAGTTTTGAATTGTTTCAATTCATATTCGGTTTCATCAAAATAGAAGAGTTTCGAAGAGTTGGAAAATAAATTCAATATGGTTTGATGATAAGTTGATTCGTTCTCAATGGGATTCTCTAAAAGTGTCAATGCATGCAAATTTTCAAAATAATTTAAGAAATAGACATCTTCAAATTGGGAAATATTGTTCGCATGAAGATAGAGTTGCTTGAGGCTATTCTTTCCGCAAGCTCGTAAAATTCCTTTCACACTGGTCAAGTAGTTATGTGAAACATCTAAAAATTCCAAGTTGGGAAGTTTAACTCTCGAGAAACTGTCAAGAGTTTCTAATAAATTAAAACTTAAATCTAAAATCGCTAAATTCGAAGTAACTATACAAGATGGGATATGTACACATGATAGATAGTTGTGTGACATGTGGTATTCTCGAATAGTTGGAATACAATCACTGAAAGAGAAAATGTCATTCAATTTGGTTTTTCTCATCCTCAGTTTTGAAAGTTGTTTCCATATTCGATGGGGTTTAAACAAACAGCTCAAGTTAGCAATTTCGCACTTTTCAATATATACAGATTTCACTTGATTCAACACATATTCACCCAAGCATTGGTCATCTTCTAATTTGTGAAGTAGTTCGTGACAATCAATGAATCGTAAGCTCGAAAAAATTGTATTTTCTGGGTCTAGAATACTATCAAACGTTTCAATGTTCACATTTCTATTAAACGTTATGCCTCGTAAATTTTTTGGAGGATTAATAATAGAGGAAAGTATGAATTGGCAAGTGGTCGATTTTCCAGTAAAAATGATTTGATTTAAAGCTCCAAAATATCGCAAATTCACAACCACACTCCTTGTTGTCTCTTCTTTTTCATTTCTCAACTTTTTAAAAAACACCTCAATTTCTGTCACAACTGTCCTAAATTTTTGAATCAAAATATCCATATCCGAATTTGTGGCATGATAGGAATCAGAAGTGTTCACAATTTTATCCAACACCCATTGAAACAAGTGTTTGGCCTTGCTCATCGAGTCTCCCTCTCGATTCTTTTGTTGATGATATTGTTCAATCCTTTCAAACAATCGTTGCATGTGATACGTCGACAGCGATATTTTCGCAAGTTTTTCTCGATTCGTTTCGTTATTGGAATCCCAATAATGCAAATCTTCCGATGAATGAACATCCTGTAAGAATAATGACAAGGTTTTAATCATTCGATCTACGGAAGAGGATGACGAATGTGTCGTCGTCAAGAGCGAGAAGGAAGGAGGTGCTGATGATGATACACTTGTGGTGTTTCCTCCAAAATTGTGAGGTGGTGGTGGCGTTGAAGAAAGAGTGGTCATACTTTGCAAAGAAGAAAAACGAGGAGACAATGAAGAGATGGGACTCGATCCATGCCCACTACTACTACTACCATTACTCGGATGGCTGTTCAACAAGCCAACTGGCACTGATGATGAAGGATTTGAAGCAGCAGCAGCAGCAGCAGCAGCATGGAGGGTCGTTACAGAGAGGAAGGAATTGGTTGAGATGGCAGTTGACGAGGTTGCACTCAGAGAGTCCGATTCAAAGCCTATTTCTTCTTCTTCTTCCGAGAATGATGGTGCTGATGGATCAGAGACAAGATTACTCGTGTGGTGGGTCATTGAAGAAGAAGAAAGCCGATGATGGTGGTCATCCTCTTCGTGTTGCATGCTTTTTTTTGAAATGATTTCTTAATTTAGAGAGAGGGATCGATTGCAATCAGGGATTGATTACAATTTTCAAGTTGAGATCTGTTTGGGTGACATGCCAACTTTGTTCTATTCGATGACCGCACAAATGCGCGTGGAATTGAGCGAGCACTAAAAATTTACGTTTTCAAATTCTGACGTCAATTTGACATTTCTCATTATTCATTCTATCTAAAATTTCCTTACACGCCACCTCCAATTAATATAATTATATCGACTGGAAACACGTTTAAGGATTCCTATAGGAACAGCCATTGCCAAGAACTTTCACCAAGAAGATTCCAATACCAGAAAGTCTCCGCGATTGTCAGGTGATCCATAGGTTCAAATAAGCATAACTGCTGAAAATTTCCTTAATTTGAGAGTTTTTATCTACATTACATTCAGTTCTCAGTGGTCAAGAGTTTTCACTTTAAGTTTCCATCGTTTGAGTAAATTCTGGCTGATAGCTTCCATACCTTCTGAATTGGAGGCAATTGAAGATTCTGTCGATGCTACATGTTTAAATTGTGGAGGTATATTTTCACTTTTTTGAACTCGTGTAATAAGAGCAGCAAGAAGGTTTTGGGCAAATTGAGAATCTTTCTTTTCAACCTTTTCTAATTCTTCGACAATGGTTGATAACGATGCTGCTGCTTGTTGTGATTTTGCATCTTTAAATGATGGAATAATGATGTCCTCCATTATGGAGCTCGTGCTTGCGGGTGATATTGTACTATTATTTTCTTTCATTAATTCAGACATGATTGAGGGTAATGCACCTTTTCGAACAGAATCCATTGGTTGTGTCTTGTCCTTACGTTGAACGATGGTATGGGTACTAGGAGAGGTTTCATCGTCACTTCTAGTTTCTATTGAATCTCGTGAAGGGTTCCTTCGTTTTTCGGATGGATAAGCATTGCTTGAAATTGTGCTCACTGATGACACAGAGTTGACAGTGTCATTCTTTTGGTCAGAGGAAGATTTCTTGGTTGGAGGTGTTGAGATTGGTGTGTTTGTGGTGGTCGAAGAGGAAGGTAGATTTGGAACTTCTCGAACTGTGTTTGTTCCATCAGATCCAAATTCCCAAAAACCTTTTCCTTGTCGCGTGGTATATTTTTGTTTTTCACTGTCGTCATCATCGTCTGATAATTCGTCGTCGAGCGAGCTGTCACTGTCTGAGTCTGAAGAGCCACCTCTTCCCTTCTTTAGTTTTTTGTTATTGTCCCATGCAGCCTTTCTCTGTATGAGATCGACCAGTATGGTGTTCTTTTTTGCTGTTCTGATAAATTTGTGTTTCAATAAATCGCTTGCTGATAATCGATCTTGTGGATTTTTCTGCAAGCACAACATGACAAATTCCTTAAATGCCTTAGAGAATTTGTTCTCTTCGAGAGTGGGCGGCTCATTCTTTTGAATTAGAAAAAAGGCAGTATTAATGGGCACATGAGCATATGGAGGCTCTCCTTTTGCCATTTCAATGGCTGTTATTCCAAGTGACCAAATATCTGCTTTTTGATCAGCTCCTTCGTGTTTAATGACTTCTGGGGCCATCCAGAAGGGAGTTCTACAGAGAAATGAAACATTGAATTTATATAATCTTAAATGACACCTACCCTACAAAACTATATCGTTTCTGAATGGTTTCATCAGTGGTTCCACTTGTTGACAAGACTCCAACCACGCCTAGACATGGGACAAGTACGTGCATAAAAGAAGGTATTGAATTTTCAATTGATGAATGCATGAATAAATGAACGAACAAGATTATTTGTTCATGTTCGTAATGTATGCAGGTTTCAAAAAATCAACATTAATGTCTGAATATTTCGATTTCAAAAAAACCTACCAAAATCTGCAAGTTTGACCTCTCCATTCTCGCCAACGAGAATATTGGCTGCTTTCTGTAATATTATATTCGTTCAAAAATAAATGGTTCCATTAAAAATCATAATAAAATAATTAAATAGATAAAGATATATATAATAACGAATAATAACGAATAATTGAATAAATTATTCATTCCAATTTCCGAGTTATTCTTGCACTTACCAAATCACGATGAATTTTATGTTCCGCGTGCAAATATTCTAGAGCTTTTAAAGTTTCTCTCAAAATTACTGCAATATATTGTTCATCGAGAGGACCAGGTTTTATCAGATCGGCAACGCTTCCTCCCTCTGCCAACTCCATAACTATCCACAATTTTTGTCGAACAACATAACTGCCATAAATTTTGACAATATTCTCGCAATCCATTGTTTTGAGAACATGAATTTCTCTTTGAATATCCTCGATATCCTCTTCTGAATTTTCCAAATCAACAATTTTGATAGCCACTGGCTGTTTTGTTCTTTTATCAATTCCTTTCCTATATGATGATCATTTTCATGACAGTCAACCGTAAAGTCAACCATCAAGGGGCTCCGAGTTATTACAGAATGAACATTATGATGACATACCATACTTCTGCAAATCCACCCGAGGCAATCCACTTCACCTTTTCATAGGGACAATCCTCCATTTTTGATGATTATTTCCTACAAGAAAACGTTGTTTAAAAATATCCAACTGTTGATTAGTAATAGCAGTAGAAGTTTTGATCAGGCCTGTTAATTATAATTACTTTCTCACGAACAGAATATGTGATGGTTTATGAGATAATAACCAAAGCTCTTTCAAAGCACTTTTTTAATTTTTTTTATTTGGTATAAATATCTTCGAGGAAATCCTGTCTTCTCATCGGAATGATTCGTTCTGTTTCAACAACAACACTTTTTACAACGTCGTTTTATTTGAAGCATCAAAATAAACGTTTGTAAATTCTAAAGGAAGGACGATCTCACATTTTCATGGTTTAAGGACCTGGTACTGCGAAAATGACATAAATCGCATGAATTAAGGCTCCAATGTACACCGTAAAGATCATGAGCAATATATTAATGACCAAATGTAAAGAGCATCCTGTTTTAATGGCCACTGGTACTGGTGGCAAAAGAATGGCCAAAATGACCAAAACAACCGTCGAAAGGACCATGATGGTTGTGAGTGGAAACCAAATTTGATGGTGTTTTTGTTTTTATGATGAGTTTTCGAAGAGATCGTTTGTGACGATTTTCATCAACTCAATTAACGCGCAATTACTTGTTCAAGAGTATTTCCTTGATTTATGGAGTGAAACATCTTCCGAATTTTGATAAAAACCAAATATGAAGAAGGGATGGTTACTGCAGATTGAGTTCCTTGTTGAAGGTAGTCCAATTAGAAGGGGAATTGCATGAATGGAATGAAAAAATTTGAACATCTAAAGAAGCATATTAAGGCACACATGATGATTGTTCCCCACTGTTGGTTTGTTACAAATAATCATTTACTAAAATTACGCAAGATAATCATACACTCTCTGCAATCAACCAACTACGATGAAAAAATTAGGTGATTGGCATCTGGCAGTTCTTATAAAAAAGGTTGCATTTCGCTATTTACAAATGGCCAACCCAAACGCAACTATTGGTTGGCAAAGAATTTGTAATACTTTTGATTGGGATTCTTGGATTTGAACTTGAACTCGTCATAAATATTGTGCCTTAGTACATAGGTAGGCATGTAATTCTTCTTACTGAATAGTACCTGTTGTTGTTGAAGGGATAAATTAGGACTAGAATTATCAACAAATGTGAATTGAGTACCTCCTCCTCCTGGAGAGTTAGAAGATGCACCACTAGCACTACCTCCAACTTCTAAATTGGACGTTTCAAACATGGTTGATGATTGAGGAGAGTTGAGTCCAGAAGACTTTTTCTTGGATTGTTTCTGCTCAAATAGTTGCAAATTTCCATCACTTTGACTTCTCTTCTTTCTGTTTTCAATTTGATTCAATTTGGCAATAGTTGGAGAGGAAACACCCATCATCATGTTAGGCGAAGAAGAGTTTCCTGCAGAAGATTGAGCAGAAGCGCTTGTAGTGTTAAGAGTTGGAGGAGAGGAAGAAGTGGTCGTCGTTGTTGTTGTTCCTGTTGTTGATGAGGTTTGCTGCTTCACATTACCCTCTTCATCACAGAAAAACGAATGAAATTGTAAACTGCTGGTTCTCTTGGGAACTGCAGAGGGTTTGTGAGAGCCTCCACTACTCATGGATCCGGAACGACTTCTTCTTGAATGAGATGATGTCATGTTGCTGTTTGGTAATGATGAACCTAAGGTAGGACTGCAAGTTGGTGAAGGGGACATCATCATGTTTTGGTTGTTGTTGTTGTGAATCGTAATGGGGCTGCTACCCATCATCACCATGACGGGAGAGGAAGGTTCCGAATAAATTGCTCTATGATTACCACTATTACTACTATTACTACCCATATTGGAACCGTTCAATACGAGAGGTGATTGTGGTGTCATGTTATTACCCGAGCTATTGTTGTTAGAATGCAACGCCAAGTTCGAATTCGAGTGATTGGAATGACTTCTCACATGAATGTGCTTTTGTAAATTAATGGATGATGAGGTAGAATCAATACTCATCACAGAATTGGTACTATTGGAACGTTTCTTTCTTCGATCACTCTCCATCTTGATGTTCTCAACAGATTTGATCGGGAATGATTGCTGAGCTTGTTGTTGATGCTGAGTCTGGAATGGATTGACAATCATTGTTTGCAATGTTGGCAATGGTGAGCTTGGAGAAGAAACCATCATCATGTTATTGTTACTATTGCTATTACTATTGAAATTAGGAGAGGAAGTGGTCATGAATGGAATAATTCCACCAAAGGTTTGTTGTTGTTGTGGTGGTGGTTGTTGTTGAAAGGGAAATTGTGTCTGAAACACAAATCCATTGCCAGCAACAGCCTGAGAAGTACCTACCACTGGTGCATTCGACGATGGAGTACTGGGTTGCTGATGGTGATGATGGAACACCACAGGTTGCTGCTGAGAGAAGGCTTGTTGGATCAAGAATGATGCTTGTTGCTGTTGTTGTTGTTGAGGAGAAAACATCATTCCAGAGCTATTAGCAACAATACTACCACTCATGTTTGGGGAAGGACTCACATAGTGATGATTTCCTGCTGCTCCTCCTATCATCATGAGTTGCGAGGCCATCGTGGATGAGCTCTCATTTCCTCCTCCTTGCTGTGATTGTTGTTGAAGTTGGAAAGAAAGATGTTGTTGTTGTTGAAGCAACTCTTGAATGTTTTGTGGTGTTGGTGGTGGAGGAGCACCTCCAATCACTTGATGTCCTAATGGTCCGACTGAGAGAGTTGAATTCGTGGTGGTGATGTTATTGGTGTTGTTGGTTGTGAGGGTTGGTGTATTAGCTTTGATCGGAACGACCATTGATGATGGATTATTATTACTGCTGTTATTCGTACCACCTCCAGTCAGGTCAACTGTGGAGTTGTTGTTCAGAATGGAGGAGGAGGAGGAGGTTGCTGCTTCATTCAACATCATGTTGCTCAAAAGCAAGTCCTGATGATGAGGATGATAGGATTGTTGCTGGTGTGCCGATGATGATAAGATATTGAGCGCAGAGGATGATGAAACATCATGAAGGACTTTGAGTCCAAGAGAGGAGTCATAATCACTCAATGCTTGATCTATTTCTTTGTAGAAGAGTTCGTCTGTGAGAGATGATGATTGTTGTTGTTGTTGAGAAGATGTTGTTGTTGATTGGGTTGGTTGTTGCTGAACTGCTGCTGTCAAGTTAAAGGAGGATAACTGCGGACCGGCAAATACGGTGTTGGTAGTGGTGTCTGTGGCGTTGGTCGGTGCGTGATGACGAAGAGGACGAGTGATGCTGCCTGACAACATGCTCATCACATCATACGATGGTGTGTTCAACTGTGGTGGTTGTTGTTGAAGATGATTGGACATCATTTCACTACTGTCCAAAAGTAAGGTGGTTGGCTCAAGGTGATTGTTACCACTCATCATGATGTTCAATGGTTGTTGTTGTTGCTGTTGCTGTTGTTGGTTCATATAATGGAGTTGTGAAAGAAGTGTGGAGGAAGGAGGTGACGACGAGGTTGTGGTTGAATCAAAAATTGTGTTATCAAAAGATGTGTGTTGAGAGAGATGGTTGTTGTTGGTATGGGCCATTTGTTGTAGTGGTGGATGATGTTGTGGTTGTTGTGAATGGTGGAATGATGAGTAATGTTGTGAGTGTTGAGAGCCAAGTAGAAGAGAATGAGCGCCACCATTGGAATCCAATAGGTCATCAAAATCATCTGCCGTTATAAAATCAGCATCTACTTCAATGCTGGCGTTGGTGGAGTTGTTATTGAGATGAGAAGTCGCAGCGGAAGATTGGGCAAAGTGATGATATGCTGATGAGCCTTCCTCTGACATTTTATTTTGTGTTAAATTTTAAATAAAGACGACAGTTGAAGGTGCTTGGCATATGGAGCAAGAGCTAGTAGATTCTCTCGGAAGGCTATTGAGCCGGTAATGAAGAAGAATTACAACTTGGTGATGTGCAGGAACGATGGGGTAAATTCTCACAAACACAAACGCATCATGGAGAATCGACTTGGTCTGCAAAAATTGGTCAATCAAGGTGTTGGCGACGTTAGATCTCCATGACATCCTCATGAGATGATGGGTATATACCAGTTCATCATTTCGGAACATTGGAGCCAAATCAAAGTTGACTTTCAAAACCATCAAAGATATGATTTGGTCAAACCTAAATTGAATGGTATGTGTCTTTCTTTTTCACAAACAATCACTCCACTCTCGTCGTTTCAGGAGAATACAGCAAATGACGAAATGTCAAGGAAATTCTTCTCGGGTGATGTTTCTTTCGCTTAATACCATGTTTCCATTGAAACCGAGAATCTTTCGTCATGATAAGTAAGGAATTTGGCTCTACTAAGAGCTTAAAGTTAATTTCGGGATTTTCTGCATGTTCAAAATCCATTTCACAAGCATTCACGAGAGAAAGACCCACAATTTCTTTACCAAATACATTTGTGTTGTCTACATGTTTTGCAATGGTGTGATGATAGTACTCTTGAACGAGGCATTGATTAATTCTGTCGTCTTCATGAGTAACTTGGTGAATAGTAGTGTCATCATCAAGACTTGGAATAATGGTGGAATGACGAGATGACAATTCTGATGAGCTCAATGACATGCTGAGAGATGTTGTCGAGTTGTATCGTTCATAATAGTCGGGAAGTCCTACAATTTCTTCATCCTTCATAAATCTAATTCCGATACTACTAAAATCTCGCTCGATATCTTTGGTAACAAATTCAAGTTCTTGAAGAGGTAAATTACTTCTTCTCATGGGCTGTAGACCAGGATGGAATAATTTGGTGAAATAATAGTGAATACCGTAGCACTGTATTCTCCGAGAAATTAATGAATCGAACCATGAGTGAGAATCGAGATGTGCCAGTAATTGGTTGGCCTTGTCCTCTGAGAGATAATTCGGAATATAAATTAAACCATTGACTTCCTCTTGTGTGTGAGGATTTTCAACAAATCCCGATGAGTAGCTCCTTATTATTGGGGTGACTATTGGTGAGTGTTGTTGTTGCTTGATAAAACAGAAGAGGTGATGACACTTGGATGATGCAGCATTGAGAAGTTTTTTCATTTTTATCTATCCAAAGGAATGATTGAATCGTATGGACCGCTGGCTATATATAATATTGAGTTGTAAGGGACGTCAAGTTACTCCATTACATTCTATCGAATCCGAATTAGATCATTCATGATAATATAGTATAATTTCCTTCATCATTGCCTAAACCCGCCACGAGTCTACAACTACAAAATTCATACAAAAAAATAATGCAATTCGAGGAAGGAGCAAGACCTTCTAGATTCTCTGAGTTTTCATCCATGGATGAAGGTTCGGAACAGTACCAACAGCAACAACAACAACAACAATACTTGGACGGTGATCAGTCTTCATACTATGAGGGATCAAATTCGGGCTCAAGCAACCTTCAGGCCTATCAATTAGATCCTGCTTTAAGGGCTGTGCTCAAATATCGAAGGAGAAAATTTGATGATGCTGTGGATAGTTGCAATGAATTGCTCCGAAAGAATTACAAAGATATGTCCATGTGGTATCTCAAATGCAAGTCCCTAACTGCAAAAATGTGGATTGACGACACCGAAATGGAAGACGAAGGAATTGCTGATATTTTGCTCGATGAGACCTCTGTCACGACAGCACCAAGACCAGGTACCTCGCTCAAGAGGCCTCTCACAAATTCATCAGGGAAGAGAAGTGCCAATCCCAGCATTAGGCCTCAAACAAAAGATGGGCGACCAATTACTGGCTTCTCTCGACCTGGAACAAATAGTGGAAGAGGAACTTCGAGCTGTGGAGGAACGGGCGCCGCTGGCCAAAGTAGAGGAGGTACCTCCAGTATTGAAAATATCTTTAAAGGCTCACGTCCAGGGACAACACGTCCTGTGACATCAACAGGAAGATTTGTGCGATTGGGAACAGCCTCCATGAAAATTTCTGGGCTTGACCAAGACTATGCCATCTCGACAGAACATATTGATTTGAAAAAATATGCTACTATGCCTCCTCTTGCCAAAGCCCTCTTTGATTATTTAATATTTGTGGAGCATGATGTTAAACGAGCTTTGGAATTGGCTTCATTTGCCACTATTGAGGCCGAATTTAAGGATTGGTGGTGGAAAGCTCGTTTAGGAAAGTGCTATTATCAACTTGGATTGTTGCGTGACGCCGAAAAACAATTTCGATCAGCTATCAAATCTCAAATGATGATTGCAACATGTTTAGAGTTGGCAAAAGTATTTCTTAAACTTGATCAACCCAATAAGGCCCTAGAGGAATATGAATCTGCATGTTTGAAATTTTCAAATGATACACACTTGCTGTTGGGCATTGCCCGAGTGCATGATTCCTTAAACGATCTCGACAAGTCAATTCAATACTATGAAAAAGTTTTGCAACTAAATAGCAGCAATGTAGAAAGTATAGCTTGCTTGGCTAGCAATTATTTCTATGAGGATCAGCCAGAAGTGGCCATGAGATTGTACAGAAGACTCATACAAATGGGCGTCAACAATACGGAGCTTTGGAATAATTTGGCTCTATGTTGCTTTTACGCTTCACAGTATGATATGGTATTTTCATGTTTTGACCGAGCTCTGCAATTGGCTGATGACACCAACGAAGCAGATGTTTGGTACAATATTGGTCAAGTGGCTATTGGAATTGGTGATGTGGGTCTCGCTTATCAATGTTTCAAAATTGCAACCAGTATAGATAATGAACACTCGGAGAGTTTCAATAATTTAGGTGTTTTAGAATTGAGAATGGGCAACTCCGAGGAAAGCAAAAATTATTTTGCTCAAGCGATGGCACTCGCTCCCAATCAACACGAACCCGTATTCAACAATGCCTTGCTAGCATTCAAAAAGGGTAATCATCAAGTGGCCCACGAATTGACTCTAAAGGTCTTGAAGGATATTTATCCAGAACATGCCGATTCCATAGAGCTAAAGAAGAAGTTGGAAGCCAAGTATCTCATGTTGTAGTTGAAACTACACATAGTTTCGCGAACGAACCTCTTGAGTTTGCATAGACCAGAATTGAAAGGACCAAAATAAAGTATCTGCTCAGTTTCCACACACATCCAAATCGTAATTGACCAAATTATTGCAAAATAAATTATTCACATACATTCACTCATTATTCACGCAACCATTTTCGTTCAATTTCTTGCATTTTGCTGTTGTTTGATGATTTTTTCCAAAATATCTGAGCTATCAGTAGCGAAAGAGTCCATGACATGAGGTGGTACTTGATAGAGAGCCATTGCCTTTTGCACTTTCTGTATGCAGGCCTCCAATGTTGGAGAGGCACATCTAATTAATATTCGATCAACATTTCGAGGATATTGATGATAAAAGTGAGCATAAATTTCCGCGTCATTTTCGGCACTGTCACCCACCAATAAAAATTTTCGTCTACTATAGTTTTTCATAATTTCGTGAATGGTGACAGGTTTGGATACCTTACTTGAGCGAAGCATTGTGAAAAATGAGCGATTTTCCAAGTGGGACACACGCAAATGAAAGGATCCAATTGGAAAATTATTTTTCAATATAAAAGTCTCCAGTTTGTTATAGAGTACATAGGGGCTGCTGCTCACATAATGAAAATTCGCATTGTGGTATGTGTCCTTAAACTTGATATAGGATTCATTCATCCATGGAACTGCGATGAATGGATTAAATGTGGATTTCATCATGGCAGCAATACCGCCTGTGACATTGGTAATTTTGATACTGTCATCAATATCAGAAATAATTGAGTAGAGCGGTGCATCATTGGTATCGTCATCACGTTTGAAAGTGTCGCAATTGGAAAGAATGTTGCCAGTTTTTACATGGTCTAAAATTTGTACTCTGTACTCAATCCAATCCATATTCCTGTCACAAACGAGCTCCTTGTAGTTGGGGGCATCCATAACTACTTCATGATAAAAATATCCATACTCGTCGCTGTGTAATACCAGAGAATGATTCAACATGGGTATACTTAGTGAAATTTTAAGCTTCTTGGGTGCTGAAAATCTGAGAAAGAAATGTTCCACCTCTTTGAAAATTGTGTACTCAATATTGAATATTAATTGAATGATTTTGAACAACATTCTCAAATATAGCTTGTATGTCAAATGCAATAAATGATGAAACTCAGAGAGATATCTATGATCATCACTGACATCTTTGTATCGAAACAATTGATGATAGTAAAATTCTAGATCCGTATTGTAATACATGTATCCAAAAACTGGTAAATGAAATTTTGTGTTGTTTTGTTTGAGGAGAGTAAATGTTCTAAAAACATCCAAATGCAGCGGATCATAGAACGTATCATTTGAAAACGAAATTGAATTAATAAATAAATCATCATATCTAATTTCATCAATGACTCCATCGGCATCGGAATCAATAGCCTCACTATGAATCACAACGGTCGGCACCACATAACTCAAATAAAACGAATAACTAAATAACATGAGCAACAGGCATCCATAAGTAAGAAAGGTATATTTGAAGGATTTTTTGGCACACGAACGCAACGCCACCACTCGAGGTCCTTTCCAAGAGAGTGTCTCTCTCCTCACACACACCATTCTGCTTGCTGAATCACAAGTTGAATTTTTTCTCAGCACAGTTTTAGACTGCGAAGTCTGCAATTCAGCGAAACTTCATATCACAACAAAAAAAAATCTTTTCACTGTGTTCGGAAGCGCTTCCTACACCACATCCTTGTTTAGGCCAAAATCGTTCTTGGGTAGAACATTCAGAACAATCTCCAGAGAGATATCATTTTGAAAATCAGTGATCGTTCGAAGAAAATGTCCTTCTTTGGATTTGGAGGTGGAAAAAGTGGAAGCAGTTCCAACGTGAACTCTCCATCATCAGGAGACTCTCAACAGCTTTCCTCTCCTTCCTATGATACCGGAAGAAATATTGATGGTATGTTTTCATTGATATATTAATTTTTTATATGAATGATGGTTGATGAAATTGTAACGTCATCATGTGATGAAATTTCAACAACTTTCAATGTGGCGACAAAATCAAATTTCGGACCAACACGTTGAATCATCAAAATCACCAATACTATTACAAAATATCACCATCCATTCACTGCTTTTTTGTTTTGAATGATTTTTTGTATATCTGTAATTTCTAATGAATTAACTTGAATTAATTTTTTAGACATTGTGAAAGGACTATTGATTGCTTTAGATGACGCCGATATCAAAGTTCACAAAACAATTCATCAATCATTAATAAGCATTGGTGATCAGTGTGAATTATTACTATTGAGCAAATCTCTTCATTTCTTGAATAACATTTGTTCCAAATCGAACAAGAAACATCGAGTGCTCGTCATGAACATTCTCACCGAATTATTGAATATGAAACCTTCAAGCAATGATTTTGCAATTGTTCGTGCATCGAATGTGAAAGCAGCAGATAAACCTTTGAAAGTTCCAGATGACCTCTCTCGTGCACTTGTGCTGATGGCAATTAATGAAATGGTTCAAGATAAATCGATCAATTCAGACTGGCAAGCAAGTGCTTGTAACTTGTTAATTGCCTTGTCACGTTATGTACCTGACCTAGTAACTGGACAATTATTAGAGAGATTTCCAATTAGTAGTACAAATCCACCACATTACTTTGTAATCAAAGCATTGAGTGATATTGCATTTTATTATCCTTTATTATTTATTGGTAATTTAAAGGAAGTACTTTCAAGAACTTTACCATTGTTAGCTCTCATCAAACATGATAATTTGAGATGGGTATTTTGTGCCGCGCTGGGAAGATGGTCTGAAGCCGCAATTTATTGTTTGGAATTATCCGAGAAACCTTCACAAAATAATGCAATGTTGAATCCTATTGATAAGTCCACAATTTCACAATATCATTCATCCATATTGACGGCAATGAAACATATTTTGTTAGAATGGTTGAATGTGAGAGAAACAAAAATTAGATTAGCAGCAGCACAATCCATTGGTTATATGTGTCACATTATTGAGACAGACCAACTCAATCAATTATTGCCAAAATTAATACCAAATTACGTAAATTCATTGAAAAAGGAAATTAAGGAAGACCCTCTTCCAGTCACAATTGGTCTTCAACACATTGTTAAGGTTGTAGTTCGGGATTGTGCAACATCACTGAACGATCAATTGCAACCCATACTCGGAACATTATTTTCTGTTTTAATTACCACAATGACAAGAAGACAATCCTACAAGAACGCAAACAGAAACATTACTGAAGTTTTGAGAACTTTCCATTTCATTGCAAAGGCCTATACAGATCAAGTGGTTTCTTTCGTACAGGCCCAATTGGAACAACCCAATGGAAGCGCCATTGTTCACGTGAGCGCCTTGAAAACTCTCAGATATTTGGTTCTAAATAATGACGACGACCTTGTTTCATACAGAGATGTCATTGTGAGTGGTTTGATGAAAATCCTCAAAGATCCATCCAATCAAATGATGATCATTGCAGAAAATGTTGAAGTTCACAACGAATTCAGTGTCTTAATTCACACACTCGCTCAACACGATGGATACATGAATTCACAGGGTGGTACCGATCTAGTGCATGTCATTTTGCGAGGTTGTGCCATTTCTGAAAAGAGAATTTCTGATGATTTGAAAACCAAAATTCCAGCTTCTCTTGTGTCTACTGTTGGTAGTGAAGAAAAAGCTGCTCAAGCCATTATGACCCGAAATGAAAAGGAAGATGCCATCATCTTTGATGAAAAAGTACTACTCTCAGTAATTCTCAGGCCAATACTGAAGACGAGGAAAATAATTCTGAACAGAGTGATGAGAATAGAGAGTCCTCCAATAGTACTCCATCATCTCCTCAGGTCGGTTCTTCGACGAATTCGAAAGAAGGTTTGGATCCACAAACTCTCCCACAAGTCTACACTTGGTATCAAGTGAGAGAAACCTGTGATCGCATCTTGTTAAGTTTTACCACAAAATTGGGAGAGGAAATGGATAAGGTGTTGTGGCCTTTCCTTTTAGAATCATTTGTCATGCCACTCTATGACACGGCCTTCCCAGTTTTGTGTCGAGCCATTGCTGATATTAGCAAACGAAAGAAGAATGATGATGATTTTATCATTGATTTTGATGCACAAGTTAACATTCCAAAACCTAATTTCATCTTTGCTCGTTTGTTGCTCAAATTGACTGTTCCATTTGGCAGAAATCAACCAGCGGTCAACATCTTGCGTGCCTTGTATTGTTTATCGCCAAATATTCACCCGGATGTGGTACAATTATGGGGAAAGAAGTTACCAACACTGAAAAAGTATATTGACACATGTGAAAGCAATGCTTCATTCGTTCAAGATGAATGGGACAATCATTTATTGAATCTCGTGCGTGACAGCATTGATAGTGTGCAGGATGACAAGTGGGCTGTTGCATTGGGAGAGGCCTTGTTAGAACACTCTGAAATTTTTTACAAGAATAATAGACTCTTGAAGAAATCTTTATTGTCCACTGTTGGATTGATTATTCAAAAGAGTCAATTGAAACAATTTATTCATTCTGCAGTTGAGAGATGTTTCAAGATTACAGATCACACCAATGATGAAGAAAGATTAGGTTGTGCTCGTGGT
The DNA here is from genome assembly GCF_008403515.1 of Naegleria fowleri. Classification (NCBI taxonomy): domain Eukaryota; phylum Heterolobosea; class Eutetramitea; order Acrasida; family Naegleriidae; genus Naegleria; species Naegleria fowleri. The sequence goes on along the minus strand of NW_025407939.1, from coordinate 828,923 downwards.
TTGGGCCAGGCAGCTGTCAACCACTGTGACACTGTACTCGCTCAATTACAAAACGTAATGAAAGCTCCAGAAAAGAAGACAGGATTCTTTGCCAGAAATACTGGTAATGAAGTGACACACTTTGAGAGAGCCACTGCCATGTTATCCTATGGATATGTTTCCATGTTAACTCCACTGTCCTTGATTACATCTCGTGTTGAAGTTCACATTATTAAGAACATGATTCCGATTTTGAAGCCACAACCTCCACAACCAATTCCATACGAATTGAAAGAAAATGGTTTGAAGGCAATTGATTTAATTGGAAAGTCTGTCCATCCAAGTAGATTGCAAGATTTCATTCTCAAATCACGTGACGAATTGATAAAACTTGTCATTCAAATAATGACACCATCGCCCCAATTGTTACAACAAGCCACTACCGTTCAGCAACTCCTCTCAATTAACAAACTTAGAATTTTGGGTCTTGATGCCTTATCTACACTTGTCAAATTGCCACCAAAAGTTGAAGTGGAGATTCAAAACGAAATTTTCAATAGTATTTTACCATTACTCAAGATTAAGACTACTGTGAAAACCGATCCAAAACAACCACCTGTGACTGGACTCGATGATTTAGTCTCTACAGATGACTCCATTATTGAAAGCCATAATAATATATTATTTGCAATTTTACACACAGACAACAGCCAAGGATCATTGGATGATATTCTCAGAGCTTTGGAAACCGATCACATGAATTCTACGAATGCTTTGGAAAGAGAGCGAGCATGCTCTATTTATGTTTCGTTGTTGAAAGATTTTGCCAAGCTCATATCACAATATGATCAATCTGCTACCAATAATGTGTTTGGAAACTCAATGACAAGCTTGGGAAGAATTATTGGTCAATTAATTCCTCGTATTACAGAATCGGTCACTGGCACTAGAAAATATGGTTTGGATGGCATTTATCTCGTATTGCGAATTCAACACTTGTTGGAGCATATCAAATCTCAAAATGATGAATTGCCAGAATATATTGAAAACATTGTTCCACTCAGAAACCAATTATTTGAAGCATCTAATGTGAAGGAGTTGTTTGAAGTCACCAAGGAGCTTTCACAAATACTCTGTGAAGCAATCAAAGATAAGAATCATTTAATGAATCTCATTGATACTCTGATTGATACATTGAATGATCCTGAAGTGGATGGAGCAAACAGTTCATGTATTGTTTTGAATGGGCTCATCCGATCAAGAGGAAAGGAACTTGAACATGAGGCTGTAAATTATGTGAAAAAGATGATCAAATTAATTCCTCAATTTATTTCTGGACAGAGAGAACAAATTGTGAGCGGACTCTTACATGGTGTTAGAGGTTTCACAAGACATTTCCCATTATTAGTGATGAATACACTCATTGCTTATCCAGTACCTCACACCATCGAAGTAACCAAGTGCTTCCAAATTATTTCTACTGATCCAATGCTAAATCAACAATTACTAGATCATCTCTTGGATATTATTAACAATGCTCAACTCTATGAAGAAAAGAGAGCATCAGACAGCGTTGACTTGTTTCCAACGCACACCACTGTCTCAGCAACTCAATCTCTCTATGAGATTCTTTCAGTTGAAGATTTCTCAAGTGTGGCCATGAAGAATTACTCTCAAATTATTGTTACTGCTCTCATTCGAGTTGGAAGTGCAAACGAAATGACTGTAAACCCACCCACAAAATTCGCTCAGCAATGCATTGTTAATTTCTACAAGTTGACTCAAGAATTTAGACGAAATGCCAAATTAGAAGCATTGGAAGAATTGGAGCAAAATGGTCATCATGGCTCCGAGGAGAATGAAGATCATAAAACAACCATTCAAGAACGTAGAGAATTAATTATCCAACAAACTCCAACTGAAATTGAGGCTCCAACTTTGGAAATGCTTTTACAAAAAACTCAATATGGAGATGCTGTTCAATCCATTCTAGAAAGGATTTGCAAATCTGGTACAGAATATGTTCGACCAATGTTTGAATATGTGAAACCATTCATTAGTAGAACCTTTATTGGTCAACGAGTGATCGCAACATGTATTGTTTCTGTACTTCTTAATCATATTCAAAATGATCGTGAGCTAGTTCATAACTGTATTAATGCCTTGTTGGGAAGAAGCGGAACTGATGAACAAATTGTTGTAAAATTGTACGCATTACGTGGATTGAGCAATCTCTCGATTCATCCAAAAGATATTTTGCATCAATATGTGACACCAGTGATTGGAGCATTGTTGTCAAATTTGGAAGATTTGAATCAAGCAGTTGTTTTGGAAGCCATGACAAGTGTGAAAAAAATTTTCAAGATTGCTGAGGATCAATATATTTCACCGCTCTTAATGAACCTATGTGTTCGATTGAAACCATCCTTTGAGAAGAAAGATCCTCAAATTAGAGAAGCTTCTATCAAATTATTTGGAGCTCTTTATCGTTTCTGTGATGGAGTAATGAGAGAGACACTTGTTGCCACTATTTTCAATAATTTACCAATTTTACTTTGTCACGTTCATGATCCAGAGGACCGAGTGAGTTATGCTTGTCGACTGGCTCTAAGTCAATTGGTTCCAACTCTCAAGAGTGAAGCTTTTACTAAAATCTTTGAAGAAAATGAATCGTTTAAGGTTGTTGATCAAGATGATCCAAATGCTCCACTTCCTTCCATGACCCCGCTCAACTTTGATGAATTTGCAGAGATTTTCGCCAAGACTTGGATTCGAGAATTCCCAGAAAGAGTGAGTGATTTGGTCATGAATTTAGTTGTTTTCTATAAGAGCGAATGGCACACAGTGTGTGCTTGTGCTGTGTTAATTATTGGACATTTATTGGCTAATTTATCACAAGACCAGAGAAGTAGAGTGAATTTAAGACACACCACTCAAGGACTCACGGAATTGCTGAAATCACCATCTTCTCTCATTAGAGAAAAGGCCTCCAAAATGTTAGGTCTGTTGTATGAAGCTTAAAATTGTACCTCTTTTGATGAAAATAAAATTATTTATGCTTTTCGTGAATTATTTCGTGCATTTTAGTGTGAGTGGTGTCGGCCAACTCACAAAATTTCACATTGACATTTCATAAGGGAGACGAGAACCAACCATGGATACAACATGAGGTTTGCCTGCTGTTGAGTGTCTGCTTTTTCATGAGAAGGTTTGTTCCTTACTTCATTTGTGGTGCTTGTGTCCACTGATTGAAGTTGTTGGTCTGTTGAAGAACGTGGTAAATCTAGAGTTTCTTCATTGGTCACAGGTGTTGCTACTGCTTCATCAGATGTTGTTGTGTTAATTGCACTTTTTGGAGTGGATTCCTCCTTGCTTGATTCCATCGTTCTTCGACCTGTTTTTGTTATCAATTGAATTTTCGCCTCGATTGCACTTTGAATCACTTCCTCAATTCCCTCTCTCTTCAATGCACTGCATTCCCTATAAAAATAAAAACCATTTTCATTGGCAAATTGTTGAGCTTGTTCAAAAGTGACAGGTTCTTGTCCAATTTCTTTCAAATCATGCAAGGTACGTTCATCTGTTCTCAAATCTGTTTTTGTTCCAACCAAAATGCAAGGAACTGTTTGAGAAAATGCTTTTCCATGTTCAGAAATTTCTTTCATCCACAATTGTTTAACATTTTTCAAACTATCTGGACACACCACTGAAAAACAAACAATGAATATATCTGTCTCTGGATAACTCAAAAGTCTTAAATTGTCAAAATCTGTGAAAAAGTCATCATCGATTAATTTGTGAAAATTGAAAATATGAAAAGCATTAATATTGGAATTAAATCATTGCATTGTTGAATATAATAATAATAATAATAAAATCATAATAATTGATTCACAAAAAATAGTTCATCATTGAATGTGTGTGTTTGGTTTTCACTCGATCGTACACGAAAAAAAGAATTGTTACAAACCACAAACCTTCTTGTCCAGCTGTTATTGTTGTGATTCATAGATACATCATGTTGCATATTGATATCATTCGAATTCAAATGAAATAATATGAGAAGATATGCATTTTGAAATTGTCATGTTAAATTTCCCAAAATGGTTGATGGATTTCCAAATCCAGATCCCAACGTCCATGGCAATACCTACCAGTATCCCATAAATTCAAAATAACATCTTCATCTTTGTATTTAACAGTGTGAATTCGATTGTCAATAACAGTCGGGACATGGTCTCCATCAAATTCATTTTCTATTTAAATGAGAGCCAAAAATAGAAATATGCCAAGTGTCATCATGTTCAACCATTTGAAAATCATCATAACAATCATCAACAACACCTACCAGTGAATGAAATCAAAAGACAAGTCTTTCCGACCGCACAATCACCTTTGAATGATTTAATTTTTTAAAAAATCATCACATGGTGATTGATCGTATGAGACAAACAACAATGAGAAGATTTATCCAATGAATGAACTTAATGTCACTACCACCTCCAACAACATACCAACAAAAACCACTTTAAATCTCTTCTTTTCGTTCAATGACATTTTTTTTCTAAAAAGGGATTAGAAAAATTCAGGGATGGGTTTATTCGATGATAAACGTTGTTCGATAGTTTATATGTACATTATTTACAAGCCGAACGTAAGATACGTAGTGACTTCCTAGCAGGCACCCCGGAAGTAAAGGTGTTTAAACTGCTCACGATAACAGCAGCAACCCCTGGGATTCGAACGCTGGACCAGTTGGCTGCCACAGTTCCAGAAAAACCACTCGGCCATATGCGGGCAGCAAAAAGGGATTAGAAAAATGTTCTGAACAAATGGTTTGATCGTTTTAAAAGTTGTTGGCCTTGACAACTTATCACAATGCCATGACAGAATACTCAAACTATTTCATTTATTAGTCAATTATAAGGAACTAGTGGATGTAGTTTAGGGTTATATAATCATAAATTTCAATCAACAAGAAACGATCCTATACACAGCTATTGAACGGTTGAATTACAGGTTGAATTGAAATGGAATTTAAAACATCAAGCAATAACAAGTTTCCAACAAGTTCTAGGTCAACAATAATAGGCATATTTTCGTTTTGTGGTTCTTGTTGGAGTTAAGGTCATGTGTTTTCGACGTTGATGAGAACTTGATTCATTCCATTCAAGAGAATGACCTTCTTCATCGTCTGAGGAAGAATCCTCGTCTTCATCTTCGTCGTATGGATTCGAATAATAACAACAACTTGTTGTTGAATTTGTTGTTGTGGTGTTTCGATGACGACCAGAATTGGTATCATGATGAGCATCCAAGATTTCTTCACCAATGCAAATGGATTCGAGAACTTGTACAAGATCCTCAGAAGATTCATGATGGATTTCACCATTGTCTTCTTCATTGTCTTCCTCATCTTGTGGAGGGGAATAAATGTTTGTTAAATTAAATGTCTTGTCTTGTTTTTTGTAAAGTTTTTGTAAAGTCGGAGAGGGTTGGTCATCATCAAAGTTGAAACTCACACTCACTCGTCCTCCTTTCTTTTCCTTAATTCGAACCATATTCTTGACGAGATCCAATTGTGAGGTCAGCTCATTGGTGGATTTACTTCTCATCTCTCGAAGTGCTGTCAGCTGTTCAATTTTCTTATCTTTTTTGAATTAATCGATGAGGAGGAGTTGGATGATGAATCTTGTGGACCACTACTACTACTGGGAGTAATAGTCAATGTAATTGTCGGAGGAGGAGAAGGAGGAGAGGACATCTCCGAAGAACAAGTCATGGACCTTGAAGACGACGAAACTGAACGCGTCGAATGTCTCGAATTCGTTTTGGGAGTTGTCAAAAACATGTTCGAATTATTTTGAGGCGATCGTGGCGATCCAGACAAGGATGTTTTCGATGATAAGGACGAATTGGAACGTGCATTCGATCTGAGAAAGGCAGGCGTTGAATGGGTTGTTGTTGTTGTTTTCATGTTGTTGTTGTTGTTGTGAGTGGACACTTCACGTGTGTTCGAGATGGATTCAAGACGAAGACGACGTCGAGAAAGAGGAGGAGGAATTGGTGACCAATTTGTTTGTTGAGAGTGATGATTGAAGAGTTTATATATGAGGATGCAATGATTCTTTTTTTAATTGGTTAATATTATAATGCTTTTGAATCAAGCCAACAATTATCTCTTTTGTCAATTCAACGGAGAGACACGAGAATGTGTGTATGCGGATTGTTAGATGGTATATATATTAAGGTCGTATTTTCCCTATCCTCCTTCGAAGGCAGTATTGTCAGCTTAGAGAGATTCAAAGCAGGTCTTGAAGGGGAGAGAAGTTTCATTTGGTTGGTTGAAGAATACCCTTCGCTCCTGTCTCTCCATGAAAAATGATTGTATTACACGAGAGAGATGAATGGAGTTGTGAAACAAGTTTGGAGTTTGTATATTTTTCTCTCGCTGTCAAAATGTCGGGTGAAGGGCATTCCTTTTTAGGACTTGACAATATATGCTAGGAAAAGGACTGACCTATTTGAAGACAACTCTCCTAATCCATATAATTAGTTTAGGAGGATAATTTAGTGCATGAACGAGTGCTTTAAATGACAACAAAGACATGGGTCGATAGAATTTGTTGTGGTATGATCATTGGTAAACTGGTGGTACGAGTGGCAATTTATTTCAATAAATGATTACAAGAGGTCTTTTGTCTTGTTCCTTTCACTTCCATAAGGACAAAATACATGCCCACAATTTGGACACTTTATATTGTTGTCAAACTGTTGAGTGGAGTTTTCACTTTGCTTTTTCAGTTGATTGATGAAATCTGTTTTGATTTGATTAATTTTCTTCATGAAATTGTTTTTTTCTCTTCGAGCTGACGTTCAAAATCTCTTTGTTTCTGATTAAGCTCTTCTTCAAAGTTGTTTATCTGATCAATTTCTAACGCATCAGTGAGTTGATTCTTTAAGTCTAACTCTCTTTTAAATTCATCAGTTAGATCATCACTGCTTTGATGATTGTCTTCCTCCCTTACACTACTAGTCTCCTTAATGGTTCTATCAACAATGCTTTGGCTGTTGGGATCTGAAACATTGTTTGGAGTGGTTGTTGTTGGTTTTAAAGAGTCCATCCTCAGAATTTGCTTGATAAAGTATTTTTTTAAGCTGTAAGTGTTTTTAAGGCGCATTCTTAATGTTGAAATTATTATATAAACCTCGAACTCGTTGCCAAATGCAGAAGCCTCTTGGTTCTTCTCACTGAGATTAGAACATTGAGTTGGAAGGTCTAACGTTAAGTCCATTTCAACATTTTCAATTTCGTGGCTCAAAAAGTCTGCTTGAAGGTAAAATCTATGTCAGGGGATGTCGTTCAACGGCCTCACATACATCATTGAGGATACTTGGTTCATTCACTGATGGGAGACCCTACGTAGGGTCATTTATTGTTACATGTTGTATTGCGTCTGATATCCACCGTACATACCTTAAATCGAAATTCGATCATTTGTTGTCGTCTGTTTTCAGGGGTGTGTGTTAGTTGCTTGAATTTTTTAAAAAAAAGAAATAAAAATTAAAAAATATTGTGTTCGTTCGAGGAAAAAAAAATAACACAACACCTCCGCTAGGTGTTCACCTTGAGCACCCTTTATCACCACCCAAAGAACCATCTCCGAATCATTAAACTTAAATTTAAAACTTATCTCTCCCTCTCTACGAAGTACTGTACTGATTTGGTACCGTACAACTACCACCGGTTATAAGTACTGAGATTGTTACCGTTGTGATCAAACTGTAATCAAGACCCTATTACGATGGCAGTTATTAAGATCAAAGCGCTATTGACTGAATGGTATTTAATCAGACTAACAAGATCAGATTCGTTATACAAATTAAAAAAAAAGAAGAATAATTCAATTAGGATGCCCAGCAAGATCGGTAAAACAAGACCCAACCATGGATCCAATCATGGACCCAAGCACTCTAGCTCACTTCAATCATTAAACGACTACATTGCTTCTGCTAGTTCATCTGTAGATAATGAGCCCAATTTGACAAATAATCTCAACCCTACTCACAATTGCTCTACTAGTGTTGACACTAGATTGTACCCAACTATTGATCCAATAGCTGATGAAGAATTGGCCGCTAAAACTAATAGTATGAGCATGAGTAACCAAGACAACATTGAATTGTTGGATAATGAGCTGACTAATAACCTCAACATACAAGACATGTCAGTTGATGAAATTGTTGGTAAAACTTTTCTCAAACACAATAATGCTAAACTAGATACAAACAGAACTCTTCTTGACACTGATCAGATTTTAGAAATTGTATCTGTTATTGCTAGCCCACACAACCCTATGACCTTAAATTTCCAACATGTTGTAAAAGCCACTCTCAGAATACTCTCTGATGACATTAAATACGAAATCACCACAGAAAGAAAGGCTTTTAAAAACCATAAAGACAGAAAACATGTTTGGGAGTTATGGAAGGAAAGAATGAAGAATATTAACAAACTATTATCTGAGAACAAGAAAAGTAGTAATGTCCAACAAGACAATGAAGAATTCAACATCAATGACATAGCAGTGAAGGAAATCACTCCTCCCAGATATATTGCTGTTAGATATAGCAAAATATTTGAAGAGAATGAGGTAATTGAATTAATTAAGGACAAACTTAGTGGCAAATATGTCACCATCAATCCGATTATTAAGCTCAATAATACCATAATTGTCACTATTGAAGATTGCGCTCAAGTAGAACAGGCAGTTGAAACATTACGTACAAAATTTAAAGAAGTCAATATCACTTCATCATGTGAAAACGACACCAACAAAATTATACGTGTCCATAATATTCCAATAGGAGAACTATGGAAAACTACAGTCAAGGCAGATTGGAGGAATGCTATTGAAAGCGATACTGGTGAACCCATTGTTGAAATTGCTACAGCTAGAATTGGTAAAGAAATGGCAGCAGTGATCACTGTCAAAAGTATGAAAGCCAGAAATAATCTATGTAAGGCAAAAACATATGATATCACTATTCCTAGAACAGAGGAAACAGTCACTATGAAAATCGACATACCATTCAACTATGCAATGGATGTACAATACTCTGACATCATTGGTAGATGGCCTGAAAGAAATGATTTGATTAGAGCTAGAATACAAACGGAATCCTCTCTTGCCAGAAAATACAATAATGACCAACCTGTATCCATACTTATCATCAATCAAGAGAAGAGAATATGTTTGATTAGACTCAACAATCTATCTAATGCCATCAGATTGGTAAACCATGCTGCATATGGAATGAATGAATGGACATTGGATTTTGCTCTCAATTATCCAATGCTAGAAGATTTCCTGGAAAAGAAACCTGATACAGTTCACAAAATTTCACAAAATTTAGGCAGATCTTCTAAAATTGCAGCGAAAGACGTTTCCTTTACTCTTGAAAAAGTGCAACAAGATCACCTAAAAGAAATCAAGAGAATTGAAGCTTCTATGGATAAAAGAATTGCAGAACTTGAGGCAAGACAGAATCAGAAATTGGCTATGGGATTTAAGGAAATGGCTAATATTATCAGAGCAAATAATGAAGAATTAATGATTACCAATAGAATTGCTACTCTAACATTTCTGTCTGGTTGTACAAAAGATAATACCAAGAGGAAGATATATCAAGAGGAAATTGATGAGTGTCACAAAAAGCTAAAACTACTTGATTCACTTCAGTAGCTCCAGAATTATCTATTCTAACCCTCAACATTAATGGTCTCAGAGCAGAACCATTATCAGCCCTAAGAGGCTACCTCAACTCAATCACTCCTGATATAATCATGCTCCAGGAAGTTAAAAGCGTCTACATTGGTCCAGATTTTCCCTCTATATATTATTCTTCATTTACATATTATCACAATCCAAGAGATTCCTGTGGTGTATCTATTTGCCTCAACAAAAGCACTTTCAAAGATATTGAAGAAATCATCTTAGATCCGATCATTAAGAATAACGCGCGAATTATTGGCGTGAAATGTAAAATCAATTCAATTAATACTCTAGTAATTTCTGCGTACTTTCCAAATCAACCAGCTGACAGATGTGAATTCACATATATTCTTGACAACCTAATTGAAAAATATCCTAACTACAAAATCATTATTGGAGGTGATTACAATGCGATTTTATCCGAGAATCACTCCTCAAACGAATCTAGAAGAACTGATCAAAACATACTAGATCTTATTAACAAGAGAAATCTTAATTACTATCCTTTCCCTCATTTATCATGGCACCTTCATTATACTATTAACAAACAATCCAAGTCTATAATAGATTACATATCCACAGATTTTCCAATTGCATCTGGAGAAGTACTGAATGCCAACTTCATATCAGATCACAAAATGGTTAAAATTCTACTTGACCTCTCATGTCAACGAACACCTTTGTTAATTCGGAAGAAGCGTAACTTTCAAGATCCCAAAAATAAGAAAGAAGTGCTGGCCATTAGCAAAGAATGTGTATCTCAAGTTAAGAATTTAGAATCTGATAACGACAAATGGCTTTTCATTTGTGATAAACTAGGCGACAAATTTGTGGAGGTCAATCCACCTAAACTTGATCCTAAAATCTACAAATATAATAAGCAATATAAGAAGCTCATGTTAATACTTGATAGAAATGAGCACGGATATCCTTGTGACAAACTTTTGACCACTATTGGTAAAACTTTAGAACAGGTTCCAAAATGTCTTGCAAGTGTCAAAGAGAAAATCAAGAACCATATCAAATGGAGCCATGATAAGGCTTTGAACAGAAAGATGAAATGGTGGGAACAAAACTATGCAACCAACTCTAAACATCTGAGAAAGAAAATTTACAAAACGTCATCACCACCATACAAATTATCTATCGAAGGAACTGAAATTAGTGACCCCAATGAAGTTGCCAATGTGATCAAGGACAAATATCAACAAAACCTCAACTTTAGAGGAAGAAATCATCAAATTGACATTACCAAGTTTTTCAAGTACAAACATCCATTAATTGATAATTGCAATGACAAAATACTCGGTAGAATTACCACGGAAGAGAAAGAATGGATAATTCAGAATTTGAAATCCACAGCACCCAATGAACTAGGTTTAAGACAAAAACTATCAAATACATGTGTAAGGAATTACAGGAGGAAATTTTTCAAATTATTGAAAATATCATCACAACTGGATTTACTCCTGAATCTATGCAAAGTGTCAGCATTCTCCCAATTCACAAAAAGAATAAGGACCACTCAAACCCTGCTAACTATAGACCTATTGCCCTTATGGACTCAGGACTTAAAATAGCTACTAAATTAATCACCAAAAGATTGAAGGAAGTGTTAAAGGGAAGATTATCATTAGCTCAATTTGGTGGTGAAGACGGCAGAGAAACTATTCACAGAGTCCTTTCAATTTACAATATGATTGCTTGGGCAAAAAGGACAAGAAACCTTTTTATGGTTTGGCTGTTGACATCAAAAAAGCTTATGACTCATTACCGAGAATTATGCTTCGTGATGGACTGCTATTCTTAGGGATTGATGAAATTACTGCTGATGGAATTCTGGAAATATTAGGTGAATCTACGACAAAGTTTGTTATACCTAATGGTAAATCTGAATGTTTCAATGTGAAAGATGGATTGAAACAAGGCGACACCTTCTCTCCCCTTGCATTCAAAATTGCGATTGAGCCTCTCTTACAATTTTTAGAAATAACATATAATGGTGCTAGTGTTGCAAATTATTGGAACATTAGTACAGGCGCATGGATTGATGATTTGAACTCATTTTCCAACGAACTACCTGAAATTGAAAATTCTTTGCATGACATTGAAACCTATCTTCATGGCTATCACATGGAATTAGATCATTCCAAAACTAACCTCTTCTCTGATAAGGAATGTAGTATCAAGACATTATCTGGAAGTACGATCAAAAGTAATGATTCTATTATTATACTTGGTAATAATATTACCAATAATACTGAGGAACAAAAGAAATACACTACTTCAATTATTGAAGAAGTTAAAAGAAGAACTAACTCTATTGGCTGGAATTTTCCAATACAGAACATTGTCAAAATTATCAACACAGACATTGTTCCGTATGCACTGTACCACCTAATTCCTCTTGCTAATGACCATCTAGAGAAACAAATTGATAAATTCTTTCGCAACTTTATATGTGAAAGATTAAGAACCAAGAGAAAATTAGCTCTCGAGTGGTTTTATACTCATCAAGACAAAGGTGGACTTGGATTAATTTCTGTTCAAGAAATGAGTTACTCGGACCTAATGTGTAAAGTCAGAAAGTTCCTTGAACAATATGATATTTGTCTTGGATCTTCTACAAGATTCCTTTGTGAACGAATCAAACAGGAGCATGGTTTTGACATCCTCAATGATCCAATCCCTACTTGGTATAAACCAGACCCATGGATTCCTCAATATCTCAAGAGAATAATTTTCATGAACAAATCTTCCAATATTAGATTGTGGCATTCGAGTGACCAATGGCATGAAAAAACTCTCATCCCTTATGGAAAATTCCCTAAAGGTTTAAGACAATTCCTGCTCTATAAAGATTGGAACAGATTAAGTATGTGGGTTCCTGACCCTAAAAATTTACAAGTGAAATTACATAATGACATCAAACATTCCAATCATGTCACCCAAATTCGCAACATTCTCAATAGCATGGATTTTGGAAAAATCAAAGACGAAAGCAAATACTACAAATATGTTGGTAACAACACATCCATGTCAAACCTCTTGAACAAAGCTACACTAATTGGTACTGACGGATCGTGTAACAATAATATTGCTGGATACGGTATTGTAACTGATCAGAATGTTTCCATCTCAAGTCACACCTTAGGACAAGGAACTTCCTACAACAGTGAAGTTCAAGCGCTCCACACAGTTGTTAGATTGCTAGATAACAACACTCCTAGAACAATAGTCATAGATGCGAAAAGTATTTATGACCAACTTTTCCAATTCAGAAAATCTAGAGATCCTTATGTTGAAGAAATTCGTAATTATTTAAAAATGAAGGATCAGATCAAAATTATGCATGTTAATAGTCATACAGGTAAACAAGATATCTATAGCCGCATAAATGAATTAGCAGATAGGGCTGCTAAGAAAGGTGCTGATTGTAACAATATTCTTACTAATATTCCATCCAATAATTGGTATATTATTATCAACAATGTATTATACACTCAAAACACTAGACAAACAATGTACAAACTTCTATTTCAACGCCTCCACAAAAGAACATATACGCCAAAGAACCTTCCTCCCAAGAACAGAAAGTTCACCAACATTTACCCCTCAATAGGAATCGGTTTCAGAACCTTAAATCTAATATTTAAAATTAGAGTGAACGTGATGAAGACTTTGGAAAATTTAAACAAGATATCCAAGACGAACTTGCTATGTCCTTGCTGTAGTAGAGAGACAATGCAACACATTATTTTTGAATGTAAATACTATAGTGATATAAGAAAAGAAATGTTTAGGAATTTATATAATATCTCAATATATGCAAAGAATAACAAGAAGTTCTCCAAACGACTATTGTACCTCATCAAGACTAAACAAGATATCCATAGCCTAACAGGTGCTAAAGTTGGATTGGGTAAGAAATGGGACAAAGTATTTACTAAGGAAGCTTATCGATCTATTACTAAAATGTGGATGAAACGAAATCATTTTTTCATGGAAGAATTGAAACTCACCTGGAATGAATTTGAACAACAATACGATTTTAATCCCAATTTCATTGATTTGAACAAGTTTAAACTATACATGAAATACCCACGACCATGAATAATAATTGAAATTTACAACAATATTTGAAATTTACACTAACCTTGATGACAAACAATAATTGAAATTTACAACAATAATTACACTAACTTTGATGACATGAACCACCTTTAACTGTACTAATTGCACACACAGCCATGAATAACGTTTGAATTTTCGAACAAATAAAAGCATGGACAGTGATAAAAAAAAAAAAAAAATATTGTGTTCGTCATCATCCAACAACAACAAATCAACTCGCAACACTATCACCCGCATCAAAACAATTTTGAAAATGAGCAATCATCACACGAACGATTGGAAATCAGTTCAGAATAAGCCAAGAACCGGAAGGAAAACTCAATCAAATACCAGTGCTTCAACTCCAACAGGTTCACCGCCATCCTCCTCTTCATCGTCATCGGCAACTACTACATCTTCTTTACCACCAGGCTCATCTCCCGTCGGATCCAATCCAACTACCACTACTACTAGTATTAATTATAATGTCGTAGCAGCGACAAGTTATAAAACTGCGGCTGTTGTATCCGTTCCAAACCTTGAGTCGAGAGGAACTAGTATGCATCATCAGCACCAATACAATAATAATTCTTCATCCTCTTCTTCTTCATCAAATCAACCATTGGATAAACATCCACTAGGTCATACATTTACATTTTCCTACTTTAGAAAGGAGAAGGGTATTGATTATGAAGATTGTATGAAAACTGTAGGAGATTTTTCAACTGTGGAAGAATTCTGGGCACTCTACACTCACATGAAAAGACCATATGAGCTTAAAGTATCGATGGATTATCATCTATTTAAACAAGGGATTAAACCAATGTGGGAAGATGAAAAAACAAAAACGGAGGTAGACTCATGCTTCGATGTAAAAGTGGCTATTCTGCTAGAATTTGGGAAGATTTACTCTTATCTTTCATTGGTCAACAATTTGCAAATGATGATGATATTAACGGAGTTGTAATTTCCATTCGAGACAATCATGACATTATTTCAATTTGGAATAAGAATGGAGATGACGAAAAAATCCAAGAAACATTGAAGCAAGATGTCATGAACTTGTTGAATCTCCCTTCTCAAACCAAGCTTGAATACAAGGCACACAAGGATGCCATTCAAACACACACCAAGATGCTTGAATTATGGAGCAATAATTTTAAAACAAGTGATGACACTGACATTCAAGACGATGCGGAGCTAGCCGAATCCAATCCAATGGAAGGAGAAACCACAAAACAACGATAAATGCTGTTTTTCACACACGTTCGACGTATTTATCGAACTTTTCGTACAGTCTCATTGTTCACTTTCAAGCAACCTCGTTCAAACACCAAGTCACAAGAACTTTAAGAAATTTTCGTTTTAATGCAACCCTAAAGGTTTGTTTAAAATTGAACCAACAAAAGAAAAGAACTGTTATATACAGGAGGAGGGAAAATGTTCAAAAGTATTCAAGATGCTTATTTACCAAGTCTTTCAGTCTTGAAGAATGTTTGTTCGGCGTCGAGTCTTGCCTTTTCACCGCCTTCCTCCCAAGCCTTCAATTGTTGTTCACTCTTGAAGTGAGAGAAGTCCCGCTTTTGCTTGGCGTTCTTATCAACACCAAATGTTGCCAAGAATGCCCACCATTCGTCTTCAGACATGGCAAGCTTCTCTTCCTTCTTCTCAGCTCCTTCCTTGGCCTCTTCAGCTTGACTCTCAGAAGAAGCTCTCAATGAAGCAACTTCAGATTCCAATTCCTTGACACGACGAGCACCGTCAATGACACCATGATACAAGTTTTGTTCTTCTCTCTTCTTGGCTGACATGGTGGCAGACTTGGATGACATGGATCTGTATTCTTCTTCTTCGATCTTTGAAGATTCTTTGATAATCCAATCCTTGTTACGAAGCAAAATTTCATCAGGATTCAATCTGGTTGCCTTGAGTTCATTGATGTATTCAACATCGTATTCATCTTCCTCAATTTCTTGGATCAATTGGTCACGTTCTTCTGGATAGTACTTGTCAATGAACCATGGAGCCAAATATTGTTGATACAATCCGTTTTCATCCTTCTTCAAGAGTGGAGTTTCACGGACCAACTCGTCTGTTACTTGCTTAATGAGTGGAAGAGCATCAACCATGTCATCTTTCATTTGTCCCAAAACTGGTTTCATCAATTCATCCAGTTTGTCTTGGATGGTTTTGATTTCAATACGTGGACGAGTCTTCTCAATCACCTTGTCCATATCACGTTTGATCTTTTGAACAGTTCCAGGTCCGAGTCTCTTTTCCCAATCTGCCCAATCAATGGTAACTTGTTGCATATGAGCCTCTTCAGCCAATTCCAACTTGAATTGCTTCATCTCCTTGAATTCTCTTTCAAATTGTGGAAGCAAGGTTTTTTCAGTTTCTGTACGTTGGAACAATCTAGCAAACTCAATCCAATCAACCTCCAAATCACCATCATCAGATTTTTTGTAGAATTTGGGTTCTTGTCCCTTGACAACTTCCTCTACTTCCTCTTTGGAAAAGTCCAAGGTCTTGGTGATAAAGTTGATGTATTCCTCATCGTAAAAAACAGGTCTGTTCATTTGTTCTTTGAGTTGAGCCTCAAACTCTTCATGTGTCATTTCGTGTTTTGATTTGTAGTTTTTACTTTCACCGTCGGCCAAGAGTTCATCCAACTTTCGCATAATATTTTCTGTTGTAATCAAGTCATCATGATAAATAACTGGATCAGTGTCAGGAAGATTGGCAGTGGAAACGCTTCTTGAAGATTGAATGATGATTTGATTCAACAAGGCGCGAGTGTACTTCTTGTTGAGTGTCCGGCTAGCAATTTGACGCAACATGATGACGAAGAAAAATTTGGCCTCGCTTGCTTATTTTTTTTCGGTTGACTCGGGCTTTTACAATGGCTATTTTGATTGCCGCGTATGGCTGATAAAAACAATTTCTTGAGAAAATTCTTCATAGTTTCATTGAGCTTAGGTGTGTTTCCTTCAAATTCTGATAAAAACAAACATTTTCAATTTGAAATCTGTTAAAGTCTTTTGTTTTTATATTTTCACTATAAAGAGCTCTCTCTGAGACTGACACGTGACGATGGAACACAACACACAAAAAAATTCATCAAAACAAACACGTGAGCCAAAAAACGATCAACATTTAACACAAAGTACCCACAATAGAAACAGCAATAACATCACTCAGCTGTGTCCAGAATCTTCTTCATTCACTTCACACTCACGAGTGACAACAACAAGAGATCACTGTCGCAAGAACATCAAACCAGAATTCTATCAACCAACAAAATCGAATTTTCAAATGGGATACAAACAAAAGAAATACAAAAACGGAGAGGAGTATAATGGAGAGTGGAATAACAATAAGAGACACGGAATGGGTATTCATCAATGGCCCGATAACAGAATTTATGTAGGTTGCTTGGTGATGGCATGTCATTTTGAATTAATACCCAAAAACATTTCGTTCGAATCGAACTGTATGATTCGGATGTTGTGGGTGATGTATACTCACTCGATAATTCCACGTGTCACTTGCTGACATGTCGGTTTAAAGGAAGGACAATTTAAAGATGATTTAATGCATGGACATGGAAAATATCAATGGCCCGATAATAGACTCTATGTACGTTATTAGTTGTGATAATTGTGTCAAATATTCATCAATATGTGTGTGTGTGCTTGGATGTTTTCTAATGTACTTTATACATATATATCTCCATCATCATCCATTTTTGTCCGAATCATGTTACCAAATCTCATTTTTCTATTTTCGGTTCATTCATGACTCTTTGTAAACTCTACAACATTCAATAGGAAGGGTCATTCGTTCAAGATCACATGACAGGTCGAGGCTATTATTTTCAAGATAAACGAGATCCACTGCTCGAAGAAATCAGTGGAGAATTTCTAAATGGTGTCTTACATGGACGAGGAGTTTGTTTTAAAAAGATTGTCACTAATAATGTCACAACTGGATTAATCATAACAGTAGGATATTGCTGGAATAGAGGTACATTACATCATGGATTTGAAATTATTGTGGATACCAATAATGCGGTTCAATCGATTAAGCAATTCAGATCTAATTGCAAGTATTCTTTTGATCCGAGAGGAGGTGGTGGAGATTATTTTCAAGAAGATTCTGGTGCAGAAGTGCTCCATTCACCGAATGTGTCGTCTTCAGTAGTACCAAAGCCAACATCAGCTGCATCCTCACAAGACAAATTGAATAACAGTAGCTCCAACTCAATTCCTCTTCTCAATTTGATGAATATTAGTTCAAGTAGTTTCAATACACAAGATTCCATTTCACCTCGAGGTGGTGGTGGTTGTGGTGGTGGATTAACACCCTCATCCAACCATGCGTCCACTCCTACCAATCAGGGATCAATGACACCTCGAACTCGATCCTCACCTCGAACACCACGAGGTGGTAGTCATCTCATCAAACCTGCTGGAACAACTGAGATTAAAATTGAACAAATTGAATTCATTGATGCAAGTGAACTCGCTCAAGCCAAAGCAGAACTTTTGGAAAAACAATCCAATTTGGTACAAGCATGGAAAGAAAAATTGAATAATGTTCAAGAAAAGATCAAAACACTCACGAAACAAAAAGTAAATTTAGAGAGTAAGCTAGCAGAAGCAAAAGAAGAACTTGCCTTTTACCACAATAAGGACATTGAAACCGAACAAAGACTCTCTCAATACATTACACAACACAAGGATTTATTCGAGGAGTATGAAATGGCTACCAATTCAAAAATTCAAACACTCGAAACGATTATCAGTGAATTGAATACGAGACGAGAACGAGATTTAACTCTCAAAAATCAAGAGTTGGAACATTTGAGGAATAGTCTTCATCAGAAAATTGAAGCACTCGAATTGGAATGGAGAGACCGATACAATCGACTTGAATCTCAGGTGGAATTGTTGGATGATGACAAAAGGTGAAGTCTGCCATTACCACTAGTAATACTAGTACTCAGACTGCTGCTACTACTACCACCACCACGAATACTATGAATACTGCTACGAATACGACTACTACCAATACTGATACTTGTACGAGCAAGAGAGAGGACATCACAGACTCTTCTCACAACAACACAAATCCCAACAACAACAACAACAACACAAAGGATTCACCTCCACTCCTATCCAACACTGAGTTCAATCAACAATTGATTGATTCCATTGCACTCTCACCTCACAGACCCACCCGTCATCGAAGATCCATCAGTAACATTCATCATGCACATTTACCATCCTCACTACTCGAACAACAACAACAATCAGTTGTTGCTACCTCCCATCACTCATCAGCATGCTCGTCATGCTCATCCACACCATCTTCCTCATCAGCATGCTCGACCACTACGAACTTTCAACATGATCCTCTTAATACGTTAACGAGCAACACGACACCCATTCATAGCTCACCTCCAGCAGATGACTTTGATATTGAAACCACTCTGAGAACGACCACATACAAGACAGCCAATAATGTCAATACTCCAACCTATGAAACAGCTCAACAAAAAGAAGCCAAGAATATTGGAAGGCCTCGTTCCAATTCACAAGACAATTCGTCGGCAACCTCCTCATTGGATATTGTGAGAGGAACGCTTACGGGTTCACATTTATTGTCGTCTTCGCCTTCTTCAAATTCATCAACCAGTCAAAGTCACGTAGGAGATGACCACGATGTCTGCTTATTACAAGATGCTTCTTCCAATCAGATTGTGGATTGTCAATCATCGCCTTCATCACTGAAAAACTCTTCTGAACGAATTGTATCCATCGCAACTGAGAGCTCTGAAAATTCATTCACAAATTCATGTCATGCTCAATCACAACAGCATGAACCACTCTCTCCTCTTCAAAAACACTCTTCTCTTTCATCCATTCCTTCGGGTAGTAATCACCCTTCCACACAACATGAAAATTCTACAAAACTCAAAACAAATCAGACAGATAAGGACAGACCTCTGTCAATGAAGGTCGGCAACAATAAGATAGTCACCAACCAATCGAATTGGATTTCTGCAGATATTCTCTATCAGAAAATTCGAGAAAATCTCAAAAAGACATCAAACTTTTCCGAGTTGGGGAACTCAAGCAAGAATGTAAATAAGGAGCAAATTGATTATCGACAATTTCTGAAAAAGAAGCATTAAAACAAACATATTGAACATTTTGAAACATTGAGGTTTGAATAGAATAAAATTTTTGTAAACGCGAAAAAAAAATGAGAAAAGTGTTGCAACTATCGTCGGGCTCGCCTCTCGTAAAGTTTGTTGCTTTGTCCCATAAACCCACAACAACAAGTCTTTTGAGTCAGGGAGCTTTCTCATCATCATGTATTCATCATCAACAGCATCAAAAGCAAACATTTAGTATGAGTTCCATCCGAACACAACAACAGCAATATAATTTTGAAGAGGAAGAAGAAAAGAACTTACCACCATCAAACATCATCCAAGATAGCTTCCCTGTTGCCAAATCTCATTTGAAAGAGAGATACATGCAACCACCAAAACTCGACAGGCATGGCAACCCTGTTTGGGACTATACCAAAATGAAAGCCTTTGATAAATCTAAATATCCAGCCATTGAATCACCATTCCTTACAATTCCAAAGCAAAAGAGACACGAATGGAAAGTAAGAGACTACGACGAAAAGATGGCAGTCGAGTTCCGTTGTGGCATAAAGTCAGACGATTTTATGGTAACTGGTTTAGCACCTTTGGAGAGTCCTCTTGGCTCGGACTCAGAGGCTACAAAATTTGTTTTACCAGTTTCGGAGACTAGTATTGAACAAGTGAAGAAGATTTTCAGTTTCACCACGGCAGCCAAACCAGAAATCAACAAGCAGAAAAAACAAGTCCAAGTTTTACGTTTCCAAAAATCTCCTAGAGACACCGGTAGTGCTCCTGTTCAAATTGCTGTTTTAACTGAACGCATCAAGGCACTCACTGAACATTTAAAGACTAATCATAAGGATTATACATCGGCAAGAAAATTGCAAGTCATTGTCAATAGAAGAAAGAGAATGATGAGATATTTGAAGAGAACAAATCCTGACATTTATTGGGAAACAATTCGTAACTTGGATATGAAGATTAGTTTAGTTGATTAAAGTTAGGTAATCACTACTTTTGGATATCAACATGTTTTACCAACATTGGAAATTTTCTTGTTTATTTCACGATTTTCATGGAGGTTTGTTTAAGATTGTACAGTGCACTTTTGAGGAAATGCTCGAATCACATTTTACATGCAAGCGATTGCTGTTTAAATCGCTGCTGTTGCATCTGTATCATGACGGTCGATGGTGTTATTGATTAATCTTTGTCTTTAAAAACTTTTATCGAGTAGTGTCTCTCCACTCCTTTTATTTGTCGCATATTGCAATAGACTAGGCGAATTACCTGTCGATTGATTAATCAATAACACCATCAATTTATTGCAAACACGAGCTCGACACAAAACTTTAGATCACTCGAATAGGAGACACACTCTTGTGATCAACAAGTGGCTGGCTGCATCACCTTGCGAACACAATGTCCACATCTCCCATGGTAACAAGCGGTGACCAATGGTCGAAACCAGCAACAACAAACACTCCAGCAACAACCGTAAAAACAAACAACACCTTATTAGCAGAAGGCACTGATCAGCAGAACATGGAAAACTTGCCATCTGCATCCACAACTGCCTCAACAGGAGACACCAATGCACAGGCCGCCTCAACCAGCATGACAGAACCTAAGAACCCTACTGAACCTACTGAACCTCCAACCACACAAGCAGAGGAGATTCTCACACAAAACGTTTCAGAAGTTCGTTTTGAGCAAATCTCAACAGCAGCAACAACAACAACAACAGCAGACACGAGCAAGACACAAGAACCTTCTGCAATGACCTTTGAAGATGTAACCTCCAATACAAGCACAGGAGAGCCCAGTGAAGAGCATCCACCCATCATTACCGAAGAAACCACCTCTCCAGTCACAGCTACAGGAGGTGGAACCGAAGAGGTGGCAAAACAACGTGTAGAAACAACAACCATGATGGCACCATCTCACCAACCTGCCCATACCACAACGGCAAGTGTAACTGTCATGAGTGGTGATGAGAATACTGATGATCCACTCCGAGCCAATTACCTCAATAAGAGTTTCTACCATTTGAAAGATGTCGATGAGGAAACTCTGAATAGCTATTGCAAATACTTTGGAGAGAATGTCGAGGGTCTCACCTCCAAGTACAGAAAGCTCGCTCGTCTCATCTCCCACTATCCAAACTTTGTACGGCGAGGCATGGAACGTTTCACCTTAGATAACTTGAAGGAAATGTGCCAAGAGTTGAATTTATCAACGGAAGGAAAGAAGAGTATTCTTATTGATCATCTCTTTGATTACTACATGAATATCCATAAAGGAGACTCACTCGAAATGATGGTCACGAACGAGGCTGGTACAACAACAACAGCAAAGGGTGAAGTGTCCACCGCCACCACCACCTCTCCACAAACAATGAGGAAATCCACTCGACACAGAAAGACGAGTCCAAAACTAGGTGAAGAGAAGGAGGCAGCAGAGGAAGAGGCAGCAGGACCTACAAGAACACGTGCTGCTCCAAGAAAAGCAAGAACTCAACGAGGAAAGACTAAAAAAGCCATGGAGGAAGAGGAAGAAGAAGAAGAAGGAGCAGCAGCCGAAGAGGAAGAAGAATCTGCTCATGGACCCAGTGGTACCTCAACGAAGAAACGAAAGATGTCCCACGCTGATACCACCACAGCTCAAGAAACGAGCATTAGTAAGAGTGAATTCTTGAGATTGGCTCGAGAATTGCGTTTCACGGTGGATGATAGGGAACATGTGGCTCATCAGAAGGGAGAACTCCATGGCTCCTTTGGGTGGCATTACAGTGGAAAATCAAATATTGTGTTGGATCGTTATAATGTTCCTGTAACTATTACTTTGAATGTGGTCGTGAATAAGAGTGGAAGAAAGAAGGAGGAGTAAATGACCAAGTTGAATTCCTTATGATTCATTCTCAATCAACACTACTATAACAAAAAATTCAATTCCTTGTTGAAATTTAAAAGTAACTCCCTAAAAGACTTTAAAGGAATAATCGATCATCTAGTCCAAAATAATGAGGACTCAACATTGGCAAACCTCTATCGTCTCACCTGGTGAGGATTAAATTCGGTAAATTTTAGTCTCTTTTTTCGATCTTTCATTTGAGTTTCATGGACACCCTGTGAGAAACTTTGATATTCATCCGTAAAGGTCAAGGAATGTTGCGGAGAGGACGACAACTGATTGTGTTGTTGAGGAGAGGGTTGTTGCTGGTGAGCACTTGTTGAATATGCTTGTGCGGTGGCCAGATGACCCAATGGTTGTCTTGCCTTTTTCTTTTTCTTTTTAGTTGGATGTGTTGGAAGAGGATTCATTGGGATGTTATTATTGTTGTTGTTGTTGGTATTACTTTGAATATTATTAAGGGTTGTTGAAGCATCAGTAAGGAGCAAGAGGTTTGAACAAGAATACGACGACCTGCCACTAAAATCTCCATTTCCGACCATACCCGATGATGATGATGTTGCTGATGCTGGTGGATTTGTTTGACTGG
Source organism: Naegleria fowleri (assembly GCF_008403515.1). Lineage (NCBI taxonomy): Eukaryota > Heterolobosea > Eutetramitea > Acrasida > Naegleriidae > Naegleria > Naegleria fowleri. Next base: position 805,390 of record NW_025407939.1, on the reverse strand, counting down.
TTACAAAATTCGTAATCTCCTGATTCAGCAATCGATTGTGTTGAAGGGATGGAGTCATAGGGACGGAATCATTATTCCTGCCTGGTGGATCAGAATGACCAACACACGTGCTCACTCCATAATTGGAATTATTGAGATTCATGGCGGTGTTGTGTGGTGGGTTCATGGCATTGCATGTGGTGGTGGTTGTGAGAGAGACATCCAAGGGATGCGCTGTTGTTGTTGTTGCCTGATTGTGTTGTTGTTGTTGTGCATGATGCCATGAAGAAGCTAGCTGTGGTGTGGAAGGAGAGTCTGTCATTCGACATGTTGTTGTGGTTGCACTCGCAGGAGAATAGGGTGAAGAATAGGTAGAGGAGGAACGAGGAGAAGAAGTGTGGTTAAACCACGGTGGTGATGATGAGGAGGAGGATGATGATGATAACGAAGGAAAAGTCAGTAATCCTTCCCGAATGAGCTCTTCATAGGATTCCGTTTGAAAGATGAAGGAACTAAATGTTGAAAGGGATGGCGGATCATGATTGCCTGTCGTATTGGTGGTGTTGGTGTTGGCAATTACAGAAGATAAAGTCTGCTGCGTCGTCGTCGTCAAAGAAGAAGAAGAGGTCGATCGAACTCCTTCCAAATGTTGTGGCACCTCGTTGTTGTTGGTGATGGAAGTGGTGAAGGATGGAAAGTTGAACGGAGTGCTCGACATGAGAAAAGACTTGTCAAGACAATTTCTTCTTCTTGCCTGTTGATGTTGTTGTTGTTTTTGATTTGAACCCAATGAGTGCCTTCTCGCTGTTCATGATCCTTGTCGAGCGTCATTGCGCGAAACATGGAGTTATATTGGTTTCCAAGTTCTCATGAGACTTTATTGAAGGTCGCTCAAGAAATAAGCGAGGGGATTTCATCATGATTGAAAAGATACTCAATTCCAGTTGGTGGTGGGAGCTCATGTCGGGCTCTTGTTGACGGAGAGGACAGGGGTTGATGGAGTGGTTGATTGAGCATGGTTGTGGTCGCAACATTTAAGGTGTTGAGTTGGCAGTATTGTTTGATTGAGAATGAAAGAAGGTTGGTGAGTTGAAATACATGTATGGTTGATATTCTGTGGCATGGTTGGCCACAACGATGTTCTGCCATGTTTCTTGGCGAGATCTCTCTCTCAATGGAAAATTGTTGACAGATATCTCACTTTGTACCACTCAAACCCTCTCTCAGATGGCTCTCAAGTTTCTCGAGAACCAGGTTGAAAAGTTCAGGCAATGATGAATGCGGGCTTGATTTCTTTTGCTATGCTTGTAGATTGAGGCGTCGCTTGATTGCAAGTAGGCAATTGCTTTCTATGTGGAAGAATACACCATCTAGCATGACGTTTCACAAAATATGCGCTTCATGATGATGCTCTTCGCAGGCATTCAAAAGACCAACACATTCACTCATTCCAAATTAAAGCGGACCCGCTTAGCTTTTACGGTAACCTTATCACACGATCACCAACTCGACGTAAGATTTCTCCCTATACTTAGGGTTGAGCTGTTTTTAAGCTCCGATAAACTTGATACCTTGCAAGCAGGTACTTGCTGCCCGAGAGTCAAATCCTTATTAACCACATGAATCATATTGAGGCCATTTTTTTAATGTTAGTTTTCATAACTCGTTGAAACGCGCTCCTACAAGTTGCTTGATTTGGATTTTGATAGACTTTCATTTAAAGTAGAAGCTATTGTAAACGTATATATTTGTGCTTGAATTGAGTGTGAATAATCTCTGGACCGTCCTCTCTCAATTCTTTTGAGACCAAATACTGAAAGAGATACTTTTTCCATGTTGCTAATAGAAAAACAAGAGTGAATTGAAGCGAATAGTTGTTCGCGTGTTTCCAATAATGAATTATTGGAAAATTGTATCACTGGTGGTATTCATGAAATAAGTTCAATCAACAACAACAGAACTATAGCCATAATCAAACACACTGTATTAATAACTGCTACTCAAAATTTGATTGAAGTACGAAATCCAATCTTGGACGCTGAAATCTTCTCCATTCTGTACTGGAACCTTGTTCACATAAAAACTTGGAGTTGCAAACACGCCCGTCGCAGTCGACAATTTGAATAAAGTTCTTGTTCTCATGTCGATAGAAGGATCATTCATCAATTTCAAATATGCTTGCTGAGGAATGATATTCAAACTCTTGATATTATTGGAATAAATTAAATTCATTATTTGTGGTTGAGTCATGGCATTCACAATATTATTGTACAAGGGTGTTTGATTGGTGAAAAAAGAATTCACAATTTGTTTCAACACACGTTGATCATAATTGGTGTATCGATTCACACCCACATAGGTCATTGAACCTAAATAGGAGGCAGTATGATAAGGCAGTGGCAACAAGTACAAATTGAATCGGATTGGTGCTGAACTTGTGGCATTCGAAAAGTAATACGAATCCAATTGTGAGAAAACACTCGTCCACCAAGCTGCGCTATCACTACATAATAAATCCACAAATAAATCAAATTCCACTAAAATTCGTTGTTGTCGTTGTTGTTGAAATCCAGGTGGCACTAAACTCAAAACATCATTCCGAGAAGAGAATGGTGGTGAAAGAGGAGATGTTCTCCAATAAATTGACGGTATATTCGGAGCACCGAATGATAAAGAAGAGAACATCATGGCAGTGGTCATCGTGACGATTGTTGAGACTGTCATCATGATGAGAGAGCACAAGCGAAACATTTTTTAATGTTGTAATATAATAGGAGTGACTTCGGAGTTTGCTTCTCCAACATGTCCGAAAGGTGGAAAGTATTCTTTCAGAAATTTCATAGTGTTTGAAGCATACTCTTGTTTAATACTGTATGTTATGATATAGATATCTTGCACAAAATTGTTGATTATTAATAAGAAGGTCTTCACTGGATTAAATTCAAAGGATTTCTCTTCAAAAGAATCTCTTTTGCTCTCAACTCCATGAAGACAGGCTTACATGATGGTACAAATCTTCTTTTTCTTCTTCTTTTCTTCCTCATCACCACCAAATGGTTTCTTAGCCTTTCTCACTTCTCTCACCAATGCCGTGAATGCATCATCCACATTCAGTCGTTGCTTGGCACTGGTTTCCATTAATGGAATTCCTAATTGTTTGGCATAGAGTTTGGCTTCATCCAAACGAATCACTCGTTCCGATTCCAAATCACACTTATTTCCCACGAGAACCATTGGAACTTTATCACAATCCTTCACTCGTAAGATTTGTTCATAGAATTCATTAATTTCTTCAAAGGTCTTTCGATCAATGACTGAATAAACCATTAAGAAACCATCCGCTGTTCTCATGTATGAATCTCTCAAAGCTTTGTACTCCTCCTGACCAGCTGTATCGAGAATTTCCAAGAAACAAGCCTTGTCATCAACTTTGGCATGTTTTCGATAGGAATCTTCAATGGTGGGATCGTATTCCTCAATATAAATGTTTTGAATGTATTGCACAGTGAGAGCACTCTTGCCGACACCTCCACCTCCAACCACTGCAAGTTTGAATTCTTCCATTGAGGAACCTCCGTTGTTGTTATTGTTTGGCATTTTCTGGGATGATTTTATGAAACAGTTACACTGATTGACTGTAATAATGATCTTTGTTTTTTTTTGTTGATGTCTGACAGTGGTCAAGATGGGACCTCTCATTTTTAAACGAAAGGTGAACTCGGAAATTGGTAGACTTTGTTCGACTTGTTCACTCGAACAGAGTGGTTTGTTGTTCGTTGATCTTGCCACCAAAGAGATACAATTTTCAAACACATATACAACCCAACGAATTGCCATTCATCTTAAGAGTTCTTGAATGCTTAATGCACCAATTTGACCAACTCTCGAAGATCGACTTGATACCGTTCAAATTCTCCTTTCGAAGTTCCTGTCAGTCGATATCCACCCATACTAGAGGAAGAGGATGAATGTTGCAACAACTGTTCCACCTGTGAGCCCAAAAGACATGAAATAAGCTCTACACCACGAACGACCTTCCCAGATTTGATTGCAGTGGCCGTTCCTCCCACCACACGTTCCAAAACTCTCGACACGGAAGTATCTTGTGTGTCTGTGGTGTGATCATACTGAGCATAGATGAGGAATGAACATAATTTGGCATATCGTTGAAATGTCTCAAAAGCAGATGGTATTAAACTGAGAGATGTTTTTTCTTTGGATTTGAGAGGTTTCTTTTTCGTATGACTGTCCATATTGCTACTGTTGGAATTGGAAACGAGTGGAAGGAGTTCATTCATCATGTCCATACTTTTTTGAATCATTCCTTCGAGTGAAATGGCAATACTTCGTAATTGATTGATCTTTTTCACCTCTTTATCGGAGAGAGTGACTGGATGAGTGGTTGGAATGAGGTATTGTTTTCTCATGTATCCCATACAACCATTTTCGTCAATATGAGAAAGATTGTAATACTCTTGTGTAAAGGTAATAAGAGCATCAAGTTCAATATTCATCACTTCTATCAAATGCAATAAGAGTTCATGTTGTGGATCGTTGCAAGTCATCTCCTGTCGAACTTGTTCAAATAATGGTGAATGAATCACTTGATCCTTAATCAATGATTTAATTTCTTCCATTTGTTCTAAACATTCAAAGGTTCGTCTCAATTGACGATCCAAAATATTCTTGCAATGAAAAGGAGAGTCGTATACATGATCAAAATAATTTACAGCACGTTGAATAAATTCTGGAAGATGTGTGGAATAATAGTTATCGTTACATTGTCTTAGATCGAAGGCTGCTAAAAGAGCGAGCATGAGTTTGATAATTTCATCCATCAATGCATGAGGAATGGTATCGATATGAATATTTCCGTGTGAGATCAAATCTCGAATTCGTGGACTTTCCACCCATATCAGTAAATCGAAAATTGGATTCAATAATTTGTTGTCAATAATGTCAAAAATTGCATTCCTCTCAATTCCATAGGAAGGGATGGGTTTTGTGGTAAACAGAATATCGAGAGTGGTATACAAACTATTCTTTTCAGCAGTTAATAATCTATTTTCACACTTGTTCACACACACGAAAATTCGTCTTATCGAGTGTTCAAATAATGGAAAAAGGATGGAAATTGTTTTGTAATAATTCTGATTTTCAAAATACTCCCTGAATGCCTTTTTCCAAAGAGGTATCCATTCATCCACTACAAATAATGAATTTTCCAATAATTGAAAAAGCTCTTCACGATCCACTTGGTAGGCGGTGGTAATAAAACTGTCTTCCTGTATCTGGTTCACTTGGAAAATATTTTGTAAAGGTTTGCAATGTTTCAAATCAATGATTGGTCGTTTCAGAGAGGCTTGATTCAATCCAATCGTATTCTCCACATGTTTCAAGGATTTTTCTGCAATAGAAGGAATAATTAGTAAAATTAAACTCAAATAACAATCTTGAAATTCTCGAGGAGAAATGAATCCATGGAGAGCAACATTTCTCAAATTGATCGAATTCAAAGGTCCAACCAAGCATCTCAGCAAGAGTGCGACATTCTCCCCATAAATGTCCTTCAATTCTTGCATGACCAATAATTCACTAAATTTTGGTAATTTTTGATAGTCCTCAAATTGTTGAATTCTTTGCTTGTCGTTTTTGTAAAGCAAGTCAATGTATATAGAGTCTTGCAGACCTCTCTCCAGAAGAGGAATGAGTAATGAAAAAGCAACCAATGAATTTCCAGAAAAGTGTTCTTCGAGCACCATTTTAAGAATTTTGTAAACAATCTCTTTTGGATATCCAACACACATGAAATTGGCATAATCATCCTTAAATCGTTCAAAGAATGTTGACTGGTTCCATCTTTTTAATCCAATTCTGTCATTTTGCTGTTGAACATGTCGTTGCTGAGCATGATGATGATGATTGGATGATACATCTTGTTGTTGGGTGTTGAGCTCGGATTGGTTTTTTCGTTGTTGTTGTTGTTCTCTAAATTGTTGAATGCCTTCTCGAATTTCTCGATTCTTTTCACACTCACTGTTTAGCATTTCTTGTGACAATTCAAAGCAATTTTCATGAACAATCATTGCAATGGGTTGAATATATTCAGTGGCCACACTAAAGAACTCATTGCTTCCATCCGCAAGATCTTTCACCGAGTGCGTCAATTTGAAAATTGCACAATTCCAATTTAAATAATCAGTGGATAAATCGAACATGAAGTTTGGACGATCAAAGCCATCATCACCATTTTGACCTTCTCGCCTTGAAGGCAATAAATAATTATTTTGCAATTCCACACATCGTTCCACATTAAAATAGTGGAGTAATTTAAATACATTTTCGGAGAGAGAGGTTCCTTTCGTTTTTCTGAATTTCATAAACTCTTCCGTGAGTAGTGTTTCATTTCTAATGTCCGAATCATGAGTGTTTGAATTGAGCTTGTGCTTTGTCAAGAGGGTCCATCCACTTCTCCACTCTGAAACCAATGGATGGACACTGTGTGAGACAATTTCAGCAACAGAAGAATTCTTCTTCAATGGTTGATGTTGATCAAAACACTCTCGAAAAGAGTTTTCAGCACAATTTTCCGTTGTTTCCAACGGTCTGTAGTTGGATTGGTTGTTATTGATTGAAAGATCAATTAGAGCTTCCGTATGGCAATTACGATCGATTTGTAAATGGTCCTGATTCATCATCTCCACACAAGTTGTTTGAATCTGCTGTGTTCGAGCGCGTTCAGTGTTGGATTTGGCAGAGAGAATTCCATCAACCAAGAAAAGTCCAAAAATAACTGGATTTGCAAAATTTTTTTGTGGCTCGGGATTGATGTTTGAAGCGCCGTTGCAAAAATTGCTCGATTCAAAAAAAAAATTTTAAATCATCACTGCAAGCCTATATATACGTATGTCCGCAACGACCACTCTCAAACGTTCGTATGACACCTTCGTTAGTGAGGATGAGAATAGCCGCCGTTTACTTCATGACTACAACATGAGTTGCGGTGCCAAACCATTTTGTTTTGGATCATCCGCAACACTAGATTTTACAAGTCAACAACAAGGAGAGTCTTCTTCATCAGCGTCGTCGTCGTCTTCACTGGATGCGGACACGATTAGGCAATCAATGAAAAAACGACGAGAACGATTATTGTATTCAAAAACTCAACCCAAAACAACGCATACCTATGTTACCAGAGAGGAATCTAAAAAGCCTTCTGTTCAAGAATTCATTTCTTCCTATTTGAAAGAAAAACGCAAGTTTTTACTACAACATTTTCCTGATCAAAAGTCCAACATTGATTTTAATCAAAATACGTTCACAATGGAGGAAGTTGAACAATTATTGAAAGTAAGAGATGAACAGAATTATCAAGAAATGAATGAGAAAATTCAAGAAAAACTCTCAGAACAGTATGAACTCTTTACAAAATTCAATCATGACTACATTTCCAAACAGTTCAAGGAAACTGATTTCAGCTATACGTCTTAATGCCTCTCGCAATGATGATGATGATACGATGATGATCATGTCGATTATTTGAAGCATCTATCCATACTCCCTAATAATATCCCGTTTAATGAATGGATCCATTGATCGCACCTTCACCATCCATTGCATCCCATTGTCACTTCTTCACGAATGAAATGCAATTCTGATTGCTTTTGTAAAGCAAATAGCGTTGTCCTTCATGAAGAGGTGGAACGGATGCATCCAACTACTTTCCTGACACATTCTTCTCATCAAATTTCACCCTTTCTTCTTCTGTACACTTTTGAGTTCTTCCAACTGTCCATAACTCCCTTCACGATCAATTCAAAACGTATCATTTAATAAATTCGTGCAAATTGTACTACCTCAAGGTAATATTCTGTCGATGTGGCAAAACAATGAATTTCTCCATGTTGGATCGCTTGGGTTAAATTGTCATCGATTGAAATATTTGGCATTCAATTCAATCGATGACGTTGTGTATTGACGACGGGTAAGGTTAAAGAGACTTTTTTGTGGAGGAACAGAAAAAAATTAAAAAAAAATGATTAGCGCCGTGCTCATTCTCAATTCAAGAGGACATACCCTGATCTCACGTGCCTACAGAGACGATGTCGAAACGTAAGTACTTACGGTAAAAGGAATCCATCTTGGAGCTCATCATCATCGTATCGGCCACACTTATCAACGACGATTTTATTTTCATCATCACTTTTTGGATATCCAAACAATAACTCTTGTTCCGTGCAATGATGATGATGACTCGGCCGTTATCCATATGCTCATCATCATCATCATACGACGACTGAAACGACAACAACTTCATAACAACAAATATATATGATTGGAATCATGATTTACACTATACCACAACTACGTCCTTCAAACTACTATACTTATACACTCTCTCCCAACAACAACTGATTCATCATTCTCATCATCAATTCACAACATCTAGTCGTTCCATTTCGAGCGCTTTCAGATCTCAAATTTTAGCTGCCAAGATCGCCGACAGATGTCCAGTCAAAACTATTGGAAGCGTTACATTCATGTTCATTCGTCATGAAGAGATGTACTTGCTAGCCGTAACAAAACAAAACCCCAGTGCTGCTCTAGTCTTTGAATTTTTGTATAAATTGATTTTCATTTTCCAATCATACTTTGATGGAAAATTCACAGAAGACGCATTGAAGGAAAACTTTTCACTTGTCTATGAATTATTGGACGAAATTCTTGACTTTGGTTATCCACAAAATCTGGAACCTCAAGTGTTAAAGGCCATTATCGTACAAGGTGGTATGAAAGATATCAAGCCACATGAACTTGAAGCTAGATTAAAGGAAGTCACAGGAGCCGTATCTTGGAGAAAGGCAGGTATTGTCTACCGTAAGAATGAGGTGTTTTTGGACGTCATTGAGGATGTGAACATGCTTTTGAGCAACAAGGGTACTGTTTTGAGCAGTGACGTTACTGGTCGTATTGTAATGAAGTGTTTGTTGAGTGGAATGCCAGAATGTAAATTTGGTTTGAACGACAAACTCATGTTGCAACAAGAAAAGAGAACTGCTAACAAGAAGAGATATAAGGAAATTGATATCGATGACATTACTTTTCACCAATGTGTCAAATTGGGTAAATTTGACAGCGACCGTACAATTAGCTTTGTTCCACCTGATGGTGAATTTGAATTGATGAGATATCGTATCACTGATGGTATTGTTCCTCCATTCCGTTTGCTTTCACCAATTGTTCGTGAAGTGAGCAAGACTAAATTGGAAGTTAAGGTTACCATCAAGTCAGTCTTCCATTCTCGTTTGTTTGGTAAGAATGTTATTGTCAAGATTCCATGTCCATCCAATACTGCCAAATGTAAGATTCATGTTGCCCAAGGTAAAGCTAAATATAAGGCAGAAAAGGGAGCAATTATTTGGACAGTCAAACGTTTCCCTGGTGACACTGAATTGACACTCTCTGCTGAGGTCGACTTGATTGCACAAACTGCAGAAAATAAGAAGTGGTCCAGACCTCCAATCGGTCTCAACTTCCAAGTACCAATGTTTACTGCTAGTGGTTTGCATGTTAGATTCTTGAAGGTCTTTGAGAAGTCCAACTATCAAGCTGTCAAGTGGGTCAGATACATTACCCAAGCAGGTGTCTATGAGTCTAGAATTTAATCCTTTTTGAATAACATTTACATAATAATACAGTAAGCGCAGTATTTCGAAATTCCAAAATTCAAATTAATTTTACTCAACCTAAAATAAAACTGTAAAACTATAAGTGCAAAGTTTCATCCCATTACGCACCGTAGAATTCCAAATTACCGGACGATTAAGGAACCAATATGCATATTGCTGTCACAATTCGAGAAGAGTTTGAAAAGATCGCATTCATGCGTTCATTCATCGATCACATTTGGCTCGTCATCTTGGTCGTTCGCAGATGTTCCTGCAGAAGTGCCCTCTGAACTATTTGGCTTCTTGATGTGATTCTTTCTGAATTTGAGGTGATTCATGAGGGCATAATTGTAATGGGAACACTTTTTGAGAGCCTTCTCTTCATCTTCACAGCCATGCAGAAACGAACTTTTCGATAAACATTCTTTCAATTCCTTTTCTTGATTCTCGCAAAATACTTCTCCAACACAATTTACAGCCTTCTTTTTAAATTCATCACAGACAGCATAATACTTCTTTCCTTCTTCAATTTCTGTTTCTGCTGCCTCACTGAAGGCAACATCTGTCTCCTTCTTTATACGTCTTGCTTTCAAAAATCTATTGCACAGCCCCAGTTTATAAAACCATTCAGAACACTTGGCATCACATTTTGGTATCTTTTCCTCTAAATTGTATTTCCTATTTTCAATTTGCCAAACTTGATCCAAAACTTTTGTCTCCACAAAAACCTTATTCTGCAAAATTTCATCTTTACATTTAAATATATGATCCTTTGTTTGTAATGACTCCACACACGAAGCTAATTTTGATGCTCTTACAGGATCCAACAAATGTCCAGTCAAACACGAGTAGTAAATATAGAGAGCTCTCCGAACCATCGTTGGACTAACTTCGTAATTACTCATCTCGGCAACCTCACTCAAACGATTCAAATACTCTTTACAGGTTGCATATCTTCGTTCACGAGTATCATATAAAAAGTGTCCGAGACTATCATATTGACTATAAAAGTGTAGAAGAAGGTGATAATCGAGGGATTTTTCAATAGGGGGGTTTGATGAAGTTTGAGAAGAGGAAAGTGCTGTTTGTGTGTGTTCCGACATTTTTTTTCAACAATTTAAGTCCAAAATTGGGATTCTCAAAATTTTCAACCTCGTGTTAATTATATTGATATAATAAATTACTGATCGTGTATGAGTGATTGGAATATTCATTAAATCCTTGTTCACACCAACCTTGTTTTGGGCACAAGCGCATGAGAAAATACGAGATATATTTTGGATATCTCAACTTGTTTGGCAATCCATTATTATTCAAACACAATTCATGGAAAATAAATTGAAGGTCCCATCACAATTCCACAAAGGTGACCACCAAACCTGCAGACATTCAGCCAGTACGTCGCTTTTCTCAGACAATATCATCATTTTGTCTAGACCTAAGAGGTATGGATCACCAAAATGTATCTCAAGACTTCTTTCAAAATGTAACATATACCAATTAATGGCAGCCAAGTGTCCTTCCGCTTGATGACAATTGTTCCCAATAATCACCATTACCTGATCTTGCATAGGATGAAGACACTTGTCCCGTTTCCATCATGTGAGCAAGAAATGATCCACTATTATTCGAAGGTGCCAAATTCGTTTTCTGTTGAGAATTTGGCCAATAACACTCCAAATTTATCACTACATTAGGAATGATCATGTTTTCAGTTTGGCAAAGTAGTTTTTCATAGTAGTGCGAAATTAATACATTTCGTTCAAAAACAAATACATAAAAATATCCCATCACAATTCCACAAAGGTGACCAACAAACGAGGCATTCGAAATAAGCAATTCTGTCACAAATAAGAGTATCCATGGATAATACTTGGACGGAACAGTTACAAGTCCAAAAAGTGACTGGGTAGATTGGAATCCATCAATAGACAGAATGGTGAGATAGGTAAAAATCACACCGGAAAATCCAATTGAACACTCGTTGATAATTGGAATATCGTTCAACATGTTAAACATGGAAGAGGCACTCTTGTTACTCCCCTTTACAAAATTACCACTTCTAACATTGTAACCAAAGACATACAATGAAATTGTGTCCATTAACCATGCAATCACGAGTTGTGATATCGATGCAAATACAATTGAAATGAAGGTACATGCAAAAAGTTTGATGGAGCTTTTGAAACGATGAGTCTCTAATAAACTACTCAAAGAAATTTGAGCCATAATATTGAATAAATAATGCATCAAATTGGCATGAAAAAGAGCATAACTAACAATCCGATACATGTCCGAGTAGTGATTCTCTGTGATGTCTAAATAACTCAAACAAACATCCCCAATTTTGGGATAATTAAAAAACACATTGCACGCAGAAAAATACAACAGTCAATAGTACAAAAATACATCTCGTTGCAAAAGGTATTTCATAAAACCATTTCTTGATCCCTTCCAAAACAAGGTTATTATTGTGGATCCAGCCGGAATTGGCATCAAATAGAGAGGACGAAGAAGAAGGGTTAGAAGCCGTAGAGGATGTGTTTGTCATTTTTGTTTTAATAAATCATTCATCAATTAATTAACGTTCATTGATGAAGCAGTTTATATAGTTATAAAGGAAGGGTTGGAATAAAAGGATCCATAAAAAATGTTGAAATCCAATCGAGATCCTTCAGCATCATCATCAGATTCCGTTCAAAACATGAATATTTCCGATCACAGTTTTAAATATGTTCGAAAGCACTTGAGAGAAAAACATCACTTTGAAAAGGAGAAACAAACAATTTTCAGATACCTACTTCAATATCATTACTTGGGTTTACATTTGATGGTTGAAAGTAATTTGTATCGCGAATCAGAACCAAGTTCAAAATCATTGCTCGGAATTGATGCATCGAATTTATATTTATTTGCATTGAAATATCAAAAACAGAGACTTCGATTGAAATTATTGTACTTTCTCGCAGAATTGAATTTTTACTCGGATGTATTGAAGGAATTGGATGCCACTCATATTTCTCAAAACTCAACACTCATGACGCAGATGGAACAAAAAATTAAGGTACACGAGATCATAACCAATACGAGAATGCGCCCTCCTACGTTTATATGAATTAGTACTGAGGCGAGAACGAATTGGGTTTTCCAACATGGATTTAACGAAAGAAAAAGAAACCAAACTTGAAAGCACAAACCGAGAGAGTTTTCACGTGTCATGCCGAGTGAATGAGGCATACATTTCGAACACACTCACAATCCAAAACATTATACTTGTGTTCATTGTTTGGAATAAGTATGAAAATGATGCAATTATTTTAAGGGAGAAAAAGTATCTTCATCATGGAAATCTAATTGGTCAACAGAAGGAAGAATGGAAGAAACAACAGGATAGTTTGGGAGAAGATACGGTTGTGGTTGTTATTGGCTTTGCTTCTGGTTGGATAAGGCTGTTGTAACAACCAATGAATTCCATGAAAGGTTGAGATAAAAGATATCGATAGGTGCCTCTAATTGTTGATTTGTTATTTGGTACGCCTAAACCTCTTCCCCTTTTCTTTTAGATGGTACGGACAGGAGATGAACGACAGTGCCTTCTCCAAAAGTCGACAATGAATTCTTTGTGGCTGGTTGTGATACCACTCTGTCTATTGTAGAATTTGGGACGGATTTTAAATCAAGCATTTTGGAGACGTGTTTTCTTGCTTTGGTAGCAGGATGTACTGAGGGCCCGGAAGAATCGTGAGCCTGATCCCACGGATCAAGAGCCGATAACTTGAAATACTTTGGCAGCTGTGTTGTTAGGAATTCCTTCGCTCAACGTAGATATAACACTGGTTTTCTCATTGGAGATGTAATAGGACTATAATACAATGTGACGAAGCCACTTCTTTACAAAAAAATACGTCCAATTATTATGCCCAAAAGAAAGAAACTTTCTAACGGTGGATCTTCTTGTCAGCTTGCGGAAATGAGTGAATGTGTTGAGAAATTAAAAACACAAAGAAAGAAAGTAAAACAAGATGATTCTAATTTTGAATATTTATCTGTTGCTCCCGTAGAATCCACATCGGCCACTACCGAACGAACGAACGAAATCTCGCAAGATGTACTGACCAATGTCCTACTCCGATTTTTTGACTTCAAGTGGTTGTTTCAGATTGCAAGTTTGGTATGTCGGGAGTGGCATGACTTGGCAAAGAGATCACAATTCAAGCTCAATATAGTTCTCTCGAAAAATAATAATGAATCCTTTGTCCATTGCTGTGAAAGCGGAAGATTGGAGTCTGTGACTGAGTTTGTTGTGAGAGATTTGACTTTGAACAGTCTACGAGACATTTGCTCTTTCAATCTTTCATTCAAATTCTTAGAAAAATTAGATTTATCGCGCAATCACATTGGCGATACTGGTATACAAACCTTGGCTCGCCATTACAAAGCGTTCGAGACAATTAAAATTCTTCGATTGAGAAGTAATAAGATCTCATGCAAAGGAGCTCAGTCACTGAAGGATGCATTGTTTTCAAATCTGACCTATCTAGACTTGAGTATGAATCCTATTGGAAATGATGGATGTATGCATTTAGCCAACATGCCCTTTTCTTTGTCATTGCTGAAACTCAAGCTGTATGACTGTGGCATCAATGACGATGGTATTAAGAGTTTATTGAGTTCTGGCAATTTAAATTCTCTTAAATGGTTAAACTTGAGATTTAACAAGATTGGAATGGAGGGCATTCACTGTTTGGAGACAATGCCCAAGCTTGAAAAGCTAAATCTATGCTACAGTCTTCACAAATCCACAAAAGACCACGCGAAAAAGAGTACTCTTTTCACAAAGTGTCTAGTGAAAATATAATTTTGACCATAATACCTTGTGCATACTCAACAGCACTATTATTTTAGTCTTGTGACCTTGTGGTTCAGCTGTTGTTGTTATTGTTGAATGATGTTGCGACAGTAATTATGCACTACAATGAACGAGTAAAATTGGTATATATATACTTGAGCAATGTTGTTAATGTATTTCTTTAAAATGTGCAACCACTCACAAAAAAAATGTGTTGTTCGGAAATTTATTCCTTCTACTTTTTTGTGGTGTGTGTTGCTTTGAGTGGAATTGTTCTCTACGATTACACCAACCTCATGTCACCAAAATCAGGGTATTTTTATATGAAGGAACAAAATGAATCGAAAATTTATCAGTCTCCGAATGGTCCAATTCAATATCATATTCACAATTTTGAAAATATTGAAAATGTTAAAAAGAATAATGGGAAAATATTTCTTTACTTGTATGTGTGTGTGGATTGATCAAAGTTTGAAAAGTAACTCCTCCATTACTTTTGGATTAATTTTTGTTTAATTGAATTTCAACCGAATATTCTTCATGAAATGATGTTGGATTTGAATCCCAACTTCTAAAAAAGACATGGAACCCCTGGAGGTTTCGAAGAAGGAGCTAATTTTATGAAAGGATGTCCATCGAATTGGGTTGTTGTGTCTCCTTCAAGAATTGGCTACGGAAAAACAAATTTCACACAGTGGACCAGATCAGAGAAGGAATCCATCGATTTTTATTTCCCAAAAGAAGAAAAATTTGTGGTGAATCCAAATGCTTTTGACATGACTCAAATACGACATTTATTGAAAATTGTTGAGCTCGATTCCAATTTAAATTCAACACCAAACTTTGCAAACAGTTACAATAATAATGTTAACAGCAGCACGAATACCTCAGATACAGCATCTTCCAACATCAAATATCCAAAATTACATTTCATCTTGGAGAAGAATGCAATCATGATGATGGGTTTAATGAATCATATCTTTGGAAGCAATACAAAATTCAATATTATTGCTGTGGCAGGAGGAGGTCCATTTGGACTACACATGGCCTCTCAATTTCCCACTCGAGTGGAAACATTGCAATTATTGGCACCTGTTGGAAGAAACTTCATTATTGGTCGTGGAGAGTCACCCAAGAAAATTTCATCTCTCATCACTCTCGTGAATGATCGACAAGAACAACACTTGCAAGAATTTATTTTCAGAAAGTCATTACTCTTTGGATCCAAAGACCTTAATACGATGGACAGCAACAGAAAGGTCACTTATGACCCTAATGAACATGCCTCTTCTTTCATGCCAACACAACAAGAAAATTCAAACGAACAAATTGAATTGGAGCGAAAAATTCTTTTCATGGAAGTGGAAGAACCAAAGCCATTCAACACGACTCTTGCGCTATCAGCCTATGTGATGGATCCATTTCTAATGCTTCGAAATAATCCTCTCATTGTCAAGTTTATGAGTTATTCTGTGGTACGATTAATGAGATGGTTTCCCGATGTGGCTTTTCGAATGTCTGTCATTAATACTGAACCTGAAATGCTCGATAGGAAATGTTTCGATCGAGTGAAACAAAGCTTTTTGACTCATCAATTGATTGAAGGTTTACAATTTAATGTTGGCACAATGGATAGCAAAATGCGAGGATATATTCTTGATTTGCTTCTCTTTTTGCAATTTTCTAAGGATAGAAAATCTGAATTAGAGTCCATATCAATTCCAACCTTAATGCAAGCATCGATCTATGACAAGTCGGTGGATTTTGAAGATCAAGTTGTTTATACTTTTCAACACATTCCAAAGAGTACACTTATCACATTTGGAGATTGTGGTCAATTATTCTTTATCAATAATCTTCAAAAGGTCTACTCTTATATGGATCAATTCATTAACAATCAGAGAGGGATTTAATTTAATTTAGAAAATGTTGATATCAGCTGTTGATATAATTCTAGATCAAATTGTCTCATTCAACATATTAAATGCCCAAGAGTACCTCTCATTGATGCCCACACATGCTATGATATGACATTGTTACGGCAACAACACATTCTAAAAAGAATACTCATCACATTGAGTTCAATAATTATTCTTTATCAATCTCCAAAAGATTCATAAGATAATTCAATCAAAATTTTCAACATGAAAAAAAAATGTTCAAAAGTACCTCTCATTTGATGCCTGTGTTTAAAAATTTAATTTCCTTGATGCGATATCCATCGTCATCGTGCAAAAATGTTTTGAATCATCATTCCAGAGGAAATATCGTCCTCAGTTGGATGAATTCTCCTCAAATAATGTCTTTTCATCGATCGGAAATGGGAAACAAGAGCACGACAACAAAAAACAAGAGCCTCGATAAAAAGGCTGAAGCATCATCTCCCGACAGTTCTAGCGCTACCACCATGGCAACATCAACGCACGAATCCACAACTTCCTCTCCACCAAATTTACCACTGGATAACACATTAAAGAATCTTATCGACAAGTTCATATCTTCTCAGCCAACTACTTTGGAGCGTTTGGATCCGAAATATGAAATTGAACTGATAAGAGCCAAAATTAAAGAAGGATTTACAGCTCGACGAGGTTTGGACACAATTCTAAAGTATTATCACAAAATGATAGATCTATTGATGGATGCCAAAGACTTGGAACAAGCAACAACAGAAACAGAATATTGCATTCAAATTTCGGTGGATCTTCTCGGAGAAAATCATATCAATGTTTATCGAATGAGAGAGAAGTTGGCATTAATACATTTCTATTCGCACAGGTATTTGGAAGCTCTAAAAGAACTGCACAGCATGTACTTTGTGGCTTACAATCTTGCTGAAGCAAATGAGGAACATTTGACTCTTGTGAAGGACAGTGCCTATGCTTTAAATTATGTCACGTTCTTCACCGATTACTTTTATGGAGTTTTCTCTCAAGAAGAGCTTAATTCAATACTCAGAATCTATATTTCTAATACAGAGCTTTCATCTAAGATTACTCTTACAAGTTTGGCCAAACAATTTCCTGATTGGAAGCGATATGAAATGGCTGACAAATTTATCATTGATAAATTGAAACGAGAAGAAAACAAATTGTCCAGCTTGTCTCTTGTAAGCTACAAGACAGATGTAAAATCAGAAATTAGAAAACAGCAAGATTTAATTTTTGACCTCTTGAAAAGGCAAGGATTTTTATATGAGTCTGAAAAACGTGTACAGCTCGCATTTCATCAATACGAACGAACACTCACAAAAGCCATGACATTTTACGGAAAGAACTCGATTCAGGTGGGTGAAACGTTGGTTTCACTCGCTGCTATGGGCTCTCTCGCTGAAAAATTTGAGACCAGTCTCTCGTATGCAAAAAGAGCTTGCGTCTTGTTGAACGCCATTCCCGAAAGTATCACCAAGAAGAATCCAGAGTATGAAGTAAAGCTTGGAAAAGCTCTTGTGACGATTGGAGAAATCTATTCGAATGGAGCAAAAGATCTTCCTGCCAGCGAAATACTACCGTATTTGGAAGCTGAAAAATTCATCTCTTCAGGAATGAATATTATTGACAAACATTATGGACGAGATAATCCAACATGGATTCTAGCTGCTTACAGTCTTGCTTGCAATTATGATTCATTATGTTCCTGTATCCACGAACTTGCATTGGAAGAAATGATGACTAAAATGGGAGAAGCAGGAATTCAACAAGATTCTACAAATTTTGAGGTGACTCTTTCCGAGGAGAATCAAGAGAAAGTGAACAAGTGGAGAGAAAAAGCAGATAATTTATTTGAGTTGATACGTGAGGTGATCAGTATGAGCCCTGCAAAATACTTACTCAAAATTCCACTCACCAAAGGTTCAGTATTTTTAGAGGAGTTTATGGCTGACGATTCGAGAGCGTTCAGACAAACCACTATTGCCAATGAATATCCTCAACCTGAAATTATTCATGAATTATATTCATCGAGTCGGCAATACCATTTACTCGGATCCCTCGAGAAGGGAATTGAACATTTGACAAATGCCATTCAATTATTTGACGAACAATATGCACCTGATGAGTATGTGTTTGAGAGAGAATTTGCAAGTACTGAACTTGCCAAGCTTTACAACATTGCTGGAAATATTGATCAAGCATTGTCATTGCTGGAGAAAAGTATGGCTAGAATTGAGAAGGCTTTCGGAAATGAGAGCAAACTTTATTTGGAAGTGAATCATGCATTCCAACAAATTGCCTCTCTGAAAGGACTTTCTGAGGATCAACGAAAAAAACATTTTCAAAATCTTCTTGAAAAGTACAATAAGGATTATGAAGAATTGGCAAAGCAAGCGGAGAGAGAAACCATGAAAGAGAAGGAGGGAAGACAAATACTGATGCAACAACAAGGCGGTCACTCAGTTGAGAGTAACAAGACTCTGATGGATGATTCCAAAGTTGCTGTTCCTATTAATAAGGTTGAAGCTGGCAATTCTACAACCTCATCATCTTCAAACCCTTCGTCCACTAAGAAAGAATCATTGCTGAAAAAGAAACCTTCCAAAAAGAAAAAATAAGAGACTCTAAAGACCATATCGTCACTAACAAGAAATGGTCTTAAATAATATATACAGAGAGAACATGTTGTGCACATTTCAAACAATAAGAAATTGATTCAATCACTTGCTGCTCAATAACTAATGACATCCTTATTATCGGACGATGATGGACCAATCACATCAGAGTAGTCGTATTTCGTTTTCAGTTCCTTGTCTCGAATCCTCAATTCAACACCATGCTTGGATTGAACAATAAAGAATGTCTCTCGTTGTGAATCGTGATTCAAGTATGGCCCCGAGAAGGTATAGGTATTGTCTTCTGTCACAACCTCGATGTTATCGACAAACAAATTCTCTCTCTCTTCAAAGACGTGTGCCACATTGACTGGTAGAGTGTGAGTCTCTTCGTCTCGATCTTCTCCTTCAGCTGCCTTGAAAAAGACAGTCACAGCACACACTGAAGGTAATTCATTGGCAATTCGTACACTGTAGAGCCTTGGTTGCATTATGTTTTTGGCAATTATGATCAAGAAGAAAAGCTATTGTTTGATCGAGAGTTGTTGCTGTGTTTCAATGCCTCTCAATAGTGATGTGTTGAGATTTTTTAGCGTGTTTTTTGTTTTTGAATGAAGCCAATGTTTTTATTGATTAAAATGTCATTTTGCTTAAAAAGTAAGAATAGATGGAGGCCTATTTAAGGTGTTCCACTGTTTTGCCAGTTCATGTTATTTCTTATTGTTCTCAAAGATAGTGTGTGAATTGCATTCGCACTGGTGCCTCTGTTCTTTACAAGAATCTTCTGATCCATCCCCTCAAGACTAATGGCTCGTACTGACCCGAATGAAGTTCAATGAACTATTCTCCCACGTTCTTCCAAATTGCATTTGCTGGTGTTCTCAAATTCTATTTTCCAAATTCAAAAAAAAACAAATTCAATTGGCACAACAACAATCTGTATATCATCATGCTCGCTAACATTGAAAAAACAGTTCATGAAGAGGACCATCTTTCGTCATCCCTTGTTGTTGCTGCTGGCCACTCGGAGTCAACAACACCTTTGACCACCACCACCACTACCTCTACGTTCGATGAAGAACAAGACGAAACATCATCCATTCCTCCGAATGACCAACGAAAAGGCCACAAAGGAGTCTTTATCGAAATTGGAGAACGTATGAAAAACTATGAAAAGAATCAAGGCCCATTTCTTTCACTCGATAAGCCTTTCATGGCCCGATTGGATGGACACAAATTCAGTTCCTTTTCTTATCCCTTCCGAAAACCCTATGATGATTTATTGCATGCCGTGATGGTTCAAACTGCTGCAGATCTCTTGGAAGAATTTACAGAGGCCACCTGTGCCTACACACAATCGGATGAGATTACACTGACCTTTCCTAATGAAGTTCAAGTAGTAGGTGTTGTTGCTGGATCCGCGGATCATGATCTTATTCAAGACGACAAGGACAACCAATATGAAAAGTCTTCCGAGATGTTGTTGAAGAATAGAATTCAACCACAACAGCAACAACCACGACCCAAATCCATTGCATTTGGAGGAAAGGTCACCAAATGGTCAACTCTTTTGGCAAGTTATTGCTCAGTCCGATTTAATTTCAATTGTCAACAATTAGTTCCATTGTGGCCAACTAAGGAAGAATATGTCGAGAAACAATGTCCTGCCAATCAAACTCGAAAATCCTATTCTCCAGAGGCTGTTCAAAACATGTTGAAAAGAGGAAAGGCCTATTTCGATGCTCGATTATTTCAAGTTGATTCAACACAAGAATTTGTGAATAACATCAGGTGGAGATCGAATTATGATTGTGAGAGAAATTCACGAACCAATTTGGGTGCATGTTTTTTCAGCACTAAGGAAATGAATGGACTTCGTGCCAGCCAAGTCGTTGAAAAATTGAAAACTGAAAAACAAATCGACTGGAATTCGTATCCCATGGGTTTCAAATATGGAACGTTTATCAAGAAATCGAAATATGAGAAAACAGTGCATGTGGAGAAAACAAACCAAACCATGACTTGTACAAGAACGAAAATGGATGCTTATTCCTTCAAGTTGGACTCTTTTGATCCCAAGTATATTCAACTCTTTACTTTGAAAACTTGGAATGAAGTGTTCGAGGCAGGAATTTTGAATAAGGAAAATCTCGAACAGGAACCTCTCTTTCGTGATCTTCTCTCAGACTCTATGAAATGATGATGAAGATAAACATTAACGCGTTTTCAAATGGTATCAGACTCCCTATTCAATAATAATGACTTGATCATGTTGTGTGAATGCACGAGAGAGAATCATCAGTTGACCTCAGAGAGTTGTGTATTGTGGAGTTTGTTCAAAGTCGAGGAGAGGAACAATTTGTTTCGGAAAATTAATCTTCTCTCCCAAAGAGCGGACATCACAAACGATTCATCTTCGGAAGAATTTAAAAAAAATGTCAAATTATTCCTCTTCATCATCATGTCGCAGACTTTCCATGCTGCAACAGCACTTGTTTCCTTCCTCTTCTTCTCTCGAAACAGGATTAAATGATTCTTCTTCTTTCTCATTCGGATCATTCTCGGAACGACATGGATCGGAGGAATCAATGATCGGATTCAATGAGACTTCGGCTTCCTCATCAAAAAAGAGAAAAGCAGTGATTGTGTGCGGTGCGAGAACACCATTTGTGAAGGCCTTTGGTGATTTGATGGAGGTAGGTTGACAAACGAAGAATTATTCAGAATTCGGCAACAACGTTTCATTTTCTAAATACAAAAATATTGAATTCAAATTTAAAAATTCAAAAAATATTCAACCGCATGATCATTTCTTCTGTGTAAATTTCATTCACTTGTTGATTTTATGTTCATACGAATCTTGGACTGTCACAATCACTATTGGAAAAGGTTGATTCTATTGGATTGGGAGTTTCTGCCGTCGAAGGTCTATTGAAAAAGTCTAAATTGGATCCAAATCTTATTGATGAAATCATTTGGGGAAATGTTGTTCTCAACACCAAAGCCCCCAACGTTGCTCGAGAAATTGTCATTGATTTGAACTTACCAAAGAAAATTACAGGAGTGACTGTTAGCAGAGCTTGTTTGTCGGGCTTGGAAGCCATTTTGCAAGGCATTCGATTGATTGAACATGGACAAGCAGAAGTTGTTGTCGCTGGTGGATCGGACTCAATGTCCAACGGAGAAATGGCCCTTCCAAGGTTTGTTTCGATCAGCATCTTTTTTTGTGTGTGTCTGACGTTGATCATAATGTGCCACTTGAAAATTGTTGTTGGGTGTTTGTGTTTGATATGTGCCTCAACCCATTCTATTTTCTACTATTTATCCAACATGACAATGAACCTGTCACTATTTTCTACCATTTATACAATGCTCATGCCGATTCATGTGATCTTGTTGCAAATCAATTTGAAGAAATCTCACATTGGCCTTAGGTAAATACAATTATGGAAAAGATAAGGGAACCATGAAAGGATTGATTCAATTGTTTAAGGATGCCGGATCTCCATTGAGTTGGATACCAACCCCACCTGCTATTGCCGAGAGATCTACTGGTAAGGTAAGTTTGTGCATGCAAACTGTGAACAATATTCACACAGTATGAACGTTTGTTAATTAATATCTATTTCCCAACTGCAATTTACATGAAATTCCATCTGTGATCATCACTTTCATGACTTGTCATGCAAATTCCATCTTCCCAACAAAATTCCTCTCTTAAAACATTTCAAAATAGACAATGGGATATCACGCAGACATGATGGCAGAGCTCAATAGGGTCACCAGAAACACTCAAGACCAATTTGCAGCACAATCACACAAGAATGCAGCCAAAGCAAGACGTGAAGGTAAATTAGATGAAGAAATTGTCCCCGTTCGTTTGAAGAATGGTAAAGTCGTTGCTAGAGATAATCTCATTCGTGAGGATAGTGATGCGTCCAAGATGAGCAAATTGAAGCCAGTCTTCAGAAAGACAGGAACTGTGACAGCTGCCTCTTCATCGCCACTGACCGATGGAGCCAGTTGTGTACTTGTCATGAGTGAGGAGAAGGCCAGAGAATTGGGATACCCTGTTGACATTAGAATTTCATCCTATGCCACAACTGCGGTTGATCCTTATCCTCAACTTTTGCTTGCTCCAGTTTTAGCATTCCCAAAGGTTTTGGATGATGCTGGTATCACTTTGGATCAAGTCGATTTGTTCGAAATTCACGAAGCTTTTGCTGCTCAGGTGTTGTCCACCACAGCATGTCTAGCGAGTGACGAATTTTGTCAAAAGAGACTTGGAAGAAGTAAGGCTATTGGAGTCATTCCACCTGAAAAGTTGAATATTAATGGTTCCTCAATTGCCATTGGCCATCCTTTCAGTGCAACGGGTGGAAGATTGGTCACTTCAGCCATGAACGAATTGCGAAGAACTGGTAAAAAGTATGCCATTCTTTCCGTCTGTGCTGCCGGAGGTCTTGGAGGTGTAGCTTTGGTTGAGCGAGTGAGTGACAACAAGTAGTAGTGTAGATATCTATCCACAACTCTAACATCACACATAACTTATTAAAAAGTGGAAATTGCATACATTATTTGTTTTTTCATTTATACTCCAATACCATTCATTTCACAAAAAAGGCCATTTGAACATTGAGGTTGTTGAATTCACCTCCTTCTAAGCCAGTCAGTGATCTCTCAAGCAACACGTCATTGAAAAATGTGTGGTGTTTCAGATTGTAAAAAAAATGCCAATTCAAAAGAAATCAAAAGATCCACGAGAAAAGGAGAAGAAGAGAATTGAAAGACTCCAAGAGAAAGTTACACCTCCCGAGGATACCGTCAAAAGATTTGCTGTGTTGATTGGAGGAGCTCTAGTTGCTTTCATTGTTCTATTGGGTACGTTGTTATTTAGATCGTGCAAAAAAGTGATGCGAGAGTCTAATGGTCATTGTCCACTCAATTTTCATCGTGATGATGGTGAACCAACACATGACAATCCACGTGGAACTTGTGGAATTATGATTGGCTTACACAAATCCTAAATTAATACCCACGACGGCATTCATCCTATGGCCGAATAATGAAACCCAATGTTTTATCATGGGTCAAATTGATTTTTCTTCTTCCTTTCAACACTCCCATGACAACGCCAACTCTTTGTCATGTTGCTTTCAAATGTGGATCAATGATTTTCTTCAATACCATCATCCATGATTATCACCATCATTCTCACCTGTCATCCTCCACACAAAATCAATTGATTTCTCATGATCAAATTTTGAATCTTTCTATGTCTACTTCTACATAAACTCTATACACAATTATTACAGGCCTAGTATTCTTACTAAGTGGAGAAATTAAATACAAGAAGACTGAGGAGGGTCTTCCATATCCCGTCAAACTCGAAGTCACTGAAAAAGTCTTTTTCGATATTTCAATTGGTAAACCTTCGAAGAGAAATCCTCCTGTTCGTATTGTTATTGGCTTATTCGGCAATGCTCAACCAAAGACTGTGGAAAACTTCCGTTCACTTGCCACTCATGAAAGACAAATTGGATACAGAGGTTCAATCTTCCACAGAATTGTTCGAGGATTTGTCATTCAAGGAGGTGATATCACTAAGGGAGACGGTACTGGAGGAACTTCAATTTATGGTCCATCTTTCGACGATGAAGATTTGAGCATTGAGACATTCCGTGGATGCGTTGCAATGGCCAATAAGGGACCAAACACTAACAACTCTCAATTCTTTATTACAATGGCTCCAACTCCTCATCTTGATGGAAAACATGTTGTTTTCGGACGAGTGTTGAAGGGATGGGAATTCTTGCAACGATTGGAACTTATCCGAACCAACCAAGTTTACAGACCTGCTGTGGATGTTATTATCGTGAACAGTGGAATTTATAAGGAGGAAATGCAACAACAACAAGAACCAGTTCCTCAAGAATAAATCATACATGATGAAAATCATTATAATAATTACCATGTTTGGTTTGGATATATAGGTAAATTGAGCCACACAAACCCAACAATAATTGAGGAGATGTGAGACAACACTTGTTTTGGGAGGCAGGTTGTTGGTATTCAAGTTTTCGTACTCATTGGAAAGTTCAAAAAGCGAACCAAAACTGTAAATTTTGAACTCAAAAAAAATGTCTTCATCCAACACCTCTACCAACGCTGAAAAGATCAAAATCACGTACGAAAATAGCTACATGGGAGATATCAAACTAGCTCACATGTACGTGGATAATGTTTCGGGAAAGTACATCTACCTTAAATTTGTGTTTTCTTTGGCGAATATGTTCCATACGACCGTTGAAGGAGCCCAAGACGCCAAAACGAAGGAATACCCTCTATTCTTGTATCCCGGAGATACAAAGGTATACCTTACAAGCTTTCCAATCATTGATCGATATAAGAGTTGGAAGTATAATTTCATGTACAATTATTCGTTTGCAGACAAACCAACCGAGTCGAGAGAGATCTATGATGGAGTTTTCTTTGAGTGTTTCCATATGGGTTTCGGAAGTTTAATTGTTGCTCTCAAGAACAATAATGTCATTTTGAACAATAGGGGTGATCGCCATGTTCAAGTCAAAATTAATTATACCACTCTGACAAATTTGAAGCCTAATAGGATCTATGACGACTATGTTGATTTGTATGACTTGAAAATCCTGAACGAACTTCAAATTTTGGACAAACAAGAGAAGACTACCTACAAATACAAGTATTTCGTAAAGAAGGCAGAAAAGCCTCTGACTGACGAAGAGGCAGGGTCCACTCTATTGTCCTACTACTTTACCAATGTATCTAAGGCTCAAGCTTTGGTAGTCGAGAGGAGAGAGCTCATACCTGGTGTATTTGGTGTTCTCGAAATGACCAAAGAAGGTTTTGCCGTCTTGAGTCTTGAGAATAACACGTCGAGTGCCGTGATTGTGCACGATTTGAAGGTAAAGGGAGGTGAAATGACATTCATTCAGGAGACCATGAAAGATTCATCGAATCCTCAACTGGTAGTATTTCCAAACGAAACGAAAAAACAACTGGTTCGAATTAAGCCTCCAAAAGGATTATTCCAAATAGCATATGACTGCAAGGTTGCAGAGGGAAAAGTTGTTGAAGAGAATGAAGTTAAAGCTTCACTCTTTGTATATGGATACTATTTCAAAGTATTTAATTGTGTGGTATTGGCAGTCAAGAATAATTGTGACAAGGCTCACAATTGCTATCTTTTCATGAAACAGCTCGAGAACTGCAAAGTGGTGACAGAATATAGCGATCAACATCGAATGATCGTATTACCCTTTCACACCAAATTGTATTCTTCCTTGTATTTGATGGACACAACAAAGCCCTTTGTATATTCCTACGCATATCAAATAAGCAGAGTCTTTGAAAAAGGTGACACAACTTCCTCTGTGACAGACTTGAAATCTTTGCAGAACTCCTCGAAAGCCAACAGCTCTACCTCTATACAATCAGTACAAGCTCAGACTCAGGCGAACGATTTACATGCGTCAATAGTGGACAAGGATTTGAAAATTGCCTTGGAAAGCATTGAAAATTTGGCCACACAAAGTGAAGTTGTGAAAAATCAAATTGCTTCAAATGCAAAGTTCGTAGACAAAGATTTTCCTCCTCAAATTGAGCCTACCATTTATGACTCATCATTTGCTGGAAAAAGAATTGAAAATATCAAGTGGGCTCGCGCTTCTGAAATTTTAGGAAAATCACTGGAAGTATTTTGCGACGGCATTGAACCTGACGACATTAAGCAAGGCTCGTTAGGCGACTGTTGGTTGTTATCAGCAATTTCGAGCATTTCTTCCAAACCATTGCTCATTGAGCGTCTCTTCACTACTCGAGTACCAAACGAAGCTGGTATCTACGAGGTTAATATTTGTGTTGGGGGAGAATGGACCAGAGTTATTGTCGACGATTTTTTCCCTGTGAATGAATGGAACAATCCTGTGTTTGCGCACAACAATGCTGCAGAGCTCTGGGTCATGCTTCTAGAGAAGGCGTATGCAAAAGTTTGTGGCTCTTACTCAAAACTCATTTCAGGTTTTGCAGATGAGGCATTTGAAGACTTGACAGGATGCCCTACCTTCAGCCTTCGTCTCAATTCAAAAGATCCTTCGTTTAATGCTCAAAATATTTGGGATGAGCTGTGTGAATGCATTCGAAAGTCTTATTTCTTCTGTTGTGCCACTCCAAATTCCCCAAATTGTGAAAAAGTAGGCCTCATATCCTCTCACTTTTATACTCTCTTGGACTGTAAAGAAGCCTTAAATGGTGTGAAATTGGTCAAGCTTCGAAATCCTTGGGGAGGTACAGAATGGAAGGGTGATTGGTGTGATGACGACACACGATGGACCAAGGAAGCCAAGATCGCTTTTCAACATATGGCATTTATGGACGATGGAGTGTTCTATATGCCATTCCAGGATTTTCTAAACTATTTCGTTAGCGTGGTGGTTTGCAAGTACGATCCCAAGTTTTCTCGTAATCAAGTGAAAGTTGTTTGCAATACGACCAATCAGATAGGAACATTTGACGACAAGACTACGTATCCCATTATTGAAGTTAAATTCGATGACGACCAAGATGAAGCCTTCTTTGGCATCCACCAGAAGGATCAACGTTATAAGGATGGACCAAAACTTGCTGCAGGACTTGGATTCATCATGTTAGACTCAACAGGTTCTGTCGTTGGAGGATGTCCAATGAGTAGCAATAGATCTTCATACACAAAGAATTTGACACTAAAAGCAGGTACATACTTCATTGTTCCAATTTGTCATGCCAGAGAGAATATTAAATCCTACACGATCAGCAGCCACACTACAGGAAAAAGGACAAGTTTAAAATTGAGTGAATTATCTTGCATGACAAATGGTGATCATTTGTTGAGCTTGCTGGACGTGTATGCGTTGGGAGTGAAGGCGTTAGGTACCTCCAAAGATACACTCCTGAAAGAAGCCAAGGCGAATCTGACGAGCCACAATTGGGGAACATCGATGGTTTTCTCAACCAATCACAAAAAGTCAGTGACGGTGGAAATGTCAGTCACACAGAACAATATGGTGAATGCAGTCTATTCTGAAAAATTCGACCTTAATAGCGTGAAATCAAGCAAACTCGCATGGATTGGCTATTGTGATTCTCCTCGAGATGGATTTTCATATTCCTATAGTTTTGCATTTTCATACATGTATTGAATGTGTGTTTCCTCATACTGAGGAGGTTTTGTTATTTCCTCTCGAATTCGATTCGGAACTTTTGGGTATGAAATGTTTGAAATCCTACCGTCGTTAATTTTTTCAAATCAAAAAAAAACACGTGTTTCTCCCAACTATTGTTGTGGTGTTGATCTCTCTCTCGGAAATGACACAATCATCATTATCATCCTTTCAGAGCATTTGGCTTCTCCTTGTCACTCTCTTCCTTTCCTTTCTCTCGTATCATGTTCTCATTCAACAACGATCAGAAATTGATCAATTGAAAAAACAAGCCTCCTTTCATCGTAATTTATGGAAGCAATGGTTTGAGTTCGGAATGAAACAACGAGGAGTACAAGTGCGTGGAGAACGTCCCATACAAAAAGCAAGTACCACCACAACCACCACCACAGCCAATACGACTCCATCTGTTACATTACAAGCCCTTCCTGATGGATGTCGAGACGAAGCACTGTATAGACAATTCCTTCTTGAAATGGAATCTTACTTTTGGAATAGAATTGCACAAGAGGAGAAACGAAATGTATATTTATATTGTAATTATATGGCGAGTACCAGTAGCCATAGCACAGTGGATGATGTGAGTGCCTACTCGAGTAGTAGAAGTAATACCTTCTTTTCAAAATCTTCATGTGAACAATTTGTCAAATTTTTGCAACATGAATTACCTCACTTTAATTACACCATTCTAGGACGAGAGGAGAGAGTATTAGCAAGTGAAAATGATTATGTTTTAAATGTTGTGAATAGTATGGAAGGATTGAAACAATTGAAAGATGTCTCTGGACGATTGATTGCCTTAATTTTGGGCGATTGCTCACAAGTGATTGAAGTGAAGGATTCTGATGTGGCCACTGTGTTGGAAAATAATTATTTGGTAAAATTTAGAACAGTGACACCCACGACACAATCCAATGATTTTGGAATCAAAACATGTGATGACTCTGTGTTAAAGTTGAATTACTATGTCATGAAGCAACAAGAACAACAACATGAGGAAAGAAAGCACTACACAAAATTAAAAGAATGATCAATCTCTCTCCATTTTCATACATTCTCGTTTCACTATCATTAAGAGTAAAGAAATAAAGTTCGGTCCACAGTAATCTGCAAC
The DNA here is from genome assembly GCF_008403515.1 of Naegleria fowleri. Classification (NCBI taxonomy): domain Eukaryota; phylum Heterolobosea; class Eutetramitea; order Acrasida; family Naegleriidae; genus Naegleria; species Naegleria fowleri. The sequence continues at coordinate 775,998 of NW_025407939.1, read as the reverse complement.
TATTATCAAAATGACAAATTTCACCAATTTCAAACCTTGTCTTTCAAGTGTTTGCTCGAACTTGTCTAAAAAAAACACAAAAAAATGGGCGTGAAAGAATTGTGGAAACTCTTGCGTCCAGCTGCATTCTCAGTGCAAAGCCTTGATGTATTATCGGGAAAGAGAGTTGCTGTAGATATTAGTGTTTGGTTACATCAATTCATGCTCGGAATGGGTTTGGAGGATGATGATGATTCATTGTTGTTTGGAGGATCGGGTGGTGCGCATCAAACACTTCAAGTAAGATACCTCCGAGCATTGTTTAAAAGAATTTGTAAATTATTGTACTACAATGTAAAGCCAGTGTTTGTGTTTGATGGCGCAACGCCTTTAGTGAAACAAAAAACGTTACAGAGGAGGAGAATGAAATCAACAAAACAAAATTTTAGATTAAAGAAAGCTGCAAAGAAATTATTGTCACGAGTCATACAAGATAGTGCCAGTGGATCATCGTCGACGAAAAAACGGATTGAAAATATGAAAAAATCAAAAATTAAGAAATCAGAAGATGAGACAGACGACGAAGAGGAAACACAATCTTTTAATTTTGCATTGCCCTCTAATAGTGCATTATCTGAAAAGAAAGAGGATACAGAGTCTGTATTGTGTGACGTTCGCAATTATGAGATTGAAGAAGATGAATTTGAACAGATTCCTTCTTCCACCTCCAACAATCATGAAAGTTCATTCGCTATTGATATTGATTTGGAATCGGGTATTGATCCCGATGTTTTTACAGCTTTACCACAAGGAATGCAACAAGAAATTTTAAAACAACTAAAGGCATCTAAGAGACACCGCTCAGAATCTCGTATTAAGGAACTGAAAGAAAAATCACCAGAAAAGTTCTCTACGACACAGCTACACTCATTTATTAAGGGAAGTGCTGCTTCGATACAATTACAGAGGTTAATGAAAATAACGGAAAATCAACAATTATTGGCTTCTCTTCCAGAAAGTCAAACAGCTGAAAGCTCTTCTCATGGAGTATCACAGCATGATCAAATTGTCGTAAAGGATGAACCTCAAGAAGAAGAAGAATTAGGATTCTTTCTTGAGGAAGAAAATACATCATCAACACCACGTACCTCTTCATCTCAGCTCAGTTTAACTCCCTCATCAACGTCCACAGTGACAAGAGAGAGTACTCGAGAAGAATATCAAATATTAGCCGGTGGTAGACTTGCTTCGAATCCAAATCAAGGATTTATACTTATGGAGCACACACCTCCAAAAGAAAAACACATTTCACGTGAAACAACCACCAAACGAGTTGAATTAAGCCAAGAAGCAATCACTCGATTTAGCAATTTTCTCTCAAGAGCAGAGAATCCTCTGCAAGAAGAAGTGACCAATGCAAAAGAAGCACCATCCCAACCCATCAATGAAAATACAACAATCCACATTGTAGAAGACGAAGAAAACAATAACCGTGAAAATCATTTGTCATCCGAAGAAGATGATAATATTGAAGTGACGTTTGACCTTAATAATATCACTGAGGATGACATGCTTCCAGATTCTATTTTCTCAACAACTGTTGCAGAAGATCATGCAGATGAGATTGAAGACATTTCAGCAACCATTAGGAACATAAACGAAGAGTTACGAGCATTTGAAAAGGAAACGATCCATTCTGTAAATGACAATATTCATCATCAACAACAAGAAGACAACGAGTTTGAAGAAGTTAAGAACGACATGACATTGGATGAAGAATGGGAAGATGTACAACAAACGAATCAGGCACCACAACAAATTATAGAGATTATTGATGAGGACGATGACATTCACTGTCTAGAAGATGATGTTAATAAGAAGCGACAATTTCACATGATAATGGAACAATATAATGACTCGGATGATGTCATTTCTATTCATTCACCAAGCAACGATGCTAATGACTCTTCGAATCGATCGACTCCAAACAGTGTCTCTCAGAGTAGCTGCAAATCTACTTCATTCTCTAAAGAAGTAGTCTTGGATGATAGTTTTGAGGAACGATCATTTGAAGATGAACAAAGCTCGTTACTGCAATTGAACGTTCCCATGATTAGTCAGGAAGAGGTCTCCTTGCAGGATCTCAATGCTGCCAGATTTGAACAAAATCTATTCTATTCTGACTATCCAATGATTGATCTTTCGAATGCAAATTCCAAAACTGCAAATTTATTTGTCTCATTGGTAGAACTCGCCAAAGAATTATTGGCTCATTTTGGAATACCGTATGTGGTGTCACCATCTGAAGCAGATGCTCAATGTGGATTTTTATGTCAGAAAGGACTTGTGGATGCTGTTATAACTGAGGATTCAGATCTGTTCTTGTTTGGAGCCAACTGTGTTTATAGAAATGTTTTTGGCTCTTCTAACAAGAGCATTAATAAGAATACGATTGAGGAATACAAGATGGAAAATATTGAAAAAGAACTTGGATTTAAACGCACACATTTAATTCAATTAGCTTTGTTACTAGGATCTGATTATACAGATGGTGTACATAATGTTGGAAAAGTGACAGCAACACAAGTACTTGATGTATTTAATCCTGAATCATTTGAGGATTCAGATTTAGATGATATTGATCAAATTGTTCATGGGCTTAAGGAGTTTAAGGCTTGGGTTGCTGATGATACCTACAATATTGGACAAACAGAAAGATCATGGGGATGTAAGGGAGATTTTCAGTACAATTACAAAGGATCGAAGAAGAAATTTATTTTTCCAGACACTTTTCCAGATACTAAAATTATTGATGCATATATTAAGCCAACAGTTGATCATTCACTGACAGAATTTGAATGGGCAGACATTGATGACCCTCCTACAAGTAGTAGTGATGGTAACAGTCAAAAGGCTGGAAACAGTGGTGCATCTTCGAGCGTTGACTCGACTTCTCATGTCAAATTGAATTGGGACGCTTTTTACAGATTTTGTGCTGAGAGAATGAACATGGGTAGAGAAGAAGCAGATAGACATTTGAAGCCAGTATTGGCTGAAAGAAAGAAACGACAAGCTTTGAAAAACAAAAAAGTTGAGGAAATGACTCCTTTGGAACGATTTATTTATGAAGCGGAGAAAAAGAAGAAAAAAGCAGCTAGCATTGAAAGCAAGAGAGTCCTACATGCTGTTGGGTCGATAAAGAACAAGCAACAAAAAAAGAAACAGAAAAAGAAGTGAATAAAGCCAACTCTCTCTGAAAACAAAACCCCAAACACAATTTATTTAGAAATCCTTTATCGCTCAATAATTTATCTGGAGGTACAAGAATTTTAACATACTTGATTGTATTATAGTGCTAAGTCACAGTTGGCTTGCTGTTTTGGTTTCCAAATAGATGTTTTTGGAGGAAGGCAATCACTCTTTGTTCAAAGTCATTTTGCAAATGTCTATGAATTTCCGAATGAGATGCATCTTCGACAACCCAAAACTCTACATGACCAGTAGCAGCGCTTCGAATAATTTCTGAATGCTTAAAATGAACAACCTTATCGGTCTTTGAATGAATCAATAACATGGGCTGTGTCATTTCTTTGACAGCGTCGACTGCGTGATAATGATTGCCCATTCTAAAATCACACATTCTCCAATTGACTAGTACTGATACAACCTTAATAAATGATGAAGGGATATAATTGCCAATGAGCTCAATAACTGAAGACATGAATTTTGGTAATTGATGACTCCAACCATTCTTGTACAAGGCTACTTCCAAAACGTCTCTAATTTGCAAGATACGATCGGCGAAAGGGTTTTCTGCAATCACTGCCTTAATTCTCGGATCTTGAGAGGCTGCAATAATGGATGAAGCTCCACCCGTAGAAGTTCCAAATATAGCAACCTCTAGGTTGGGTATAATTCCCTCCAAATAATCGACAGCTCCAATCACACCCATCCATTCACGGCATGCCAAAGCACAACCGTTGTCACCATCACTTACACCATGATTAATCATATCAAAGAGAAGAATATGAACTCCTAACTTGTGAATATACGGAATATGTTCCATGACATCTCTTCGATCATAGAATGCGCCGTGAACGAGTATGACAGCCTTATTCGACTCAATATTCGACGCAGGAATATACCAAGATCTTAATTTCATGGAGTCGTCAAAAACAGATGAAAATGTGACATTCTTGTAGGGTAGTTTGAAATCAATCCAAGGATCATGCTTGTAAGGTAAAGCCTTAATGTAATCAATTAAGCGTTCTCTGTGGCTTCCTTTCATTCCCTTCTCATGTTCCAAATTCGCAAATGGAGGATGCACCTCAATATGAGAATTTGGAAGAGATGAGAGTTGTGGCAATGAATGAGAAGCAAGGGTGATGGTGGATGACTGAGAGAGCGAAGAAGGCTCTTGTTTGTTGATGTTTCCATCAAGATTGGATCCTACAACTGTATGATGATGATCAGATTTCAACAAGTGAAAACGTGAGACATCAATCAATCGGTTTCCACTGTGTACTAAACCAACGCCCACTCCTCCTGCAGTGCTACGATGGGATCCCAACTGTTGATTGTCTTCATCACTATTTCCCATAATCGTATTATCGGGAAATTGCATCAATTCTTCTGGGATGTTTGAGGAGTGAGTAATCTTGCGATAGGTATCTCCATCCTTGCTCATCAAGATGTGTTGCTTGGAAGAGACTGCCATGTACGCCACCGGATGCATAAACAAATTTGAGAGCAAGAAGGTAATCATGGCCATAAGAAAGATGCTCGTACTCAACGAGCATACCACACACGAGGCAATAAGAGTGGTAGCTTTCTTCTTACGTCCTCCAAAATTCGGAGAGAGTACAAGTTGTGGTGAAGAGGTTGATTTTTCCAAGATGGGTGTTTCAAGGTGAGTCTTTTCTAATTGTTCTTTCCGATGATGAGAAGTGCTCGACTCGAACCATGAAAAGGAGAGAAGTCTATTTCGTGTGGTAGTAGTTGAGTTTGTACAAGGAATTAAATTGGAAGAAGAAGAAGAATCACCAACACTCCCAAAGGAAGATCTTGGTGCATCATCTCCTCCTCCCGAAGTGGGTATCTTTGGTTGAGGATGATGCTGAACCGTCTGTAGCGCTTGATGATTGAAAAAGTAACTCAAATCCTCATGGCTCCATCGATGTGGAGGGAGTCGTTGTTGTTGCTTGATGTGAGGATCAAGATGAGGGTTGTTCGCATTCTCATGAGCCAAGACTGAAGGCGCCAACAGAGAGTTTCCTCCTTCAGCATCGATGAAATTATTTTTGGAGCTTAAGAAAGAAGAAGCATTATGTTGGCCGTTATGAGAATTGCTGTTGGTGTTGTTGTTGGTGGTGGTGTAGGAGCCGACTCGTGTCGTGTTGTTGTTGTTGCTTCTGCTGCTGCAGCAGTTCGGAACAAACAAAGATGACGATGAGGATGCAACAAGAGTGGCAGCAGAGGTCGTCGAGGCAGAAGGATTGATCATGAATGTGTGTCTCGAATAGTGATGATGATGGTTTTAAATAATTTCTCTCTCAACGAAATTGAATTAGTAGGTCAATGAAATGTTCAATTACTTGCTCACCCACTCTACACTAGGTGAGAGAAATGTCCAAGAAAACCTGGTGTGGAAGGATTTAGCGAGAGAGAATGAGGTTGAACGCTTAAGGTATCTCGCTATAATTACACTAATTTACAAATAAGGCGATTTCTTTTATACAACAGTGTGTGTGTTTGAATTGAAGAACAAGATGCTTCTTTTTTATACTACTGGTATGCACAATGTCTGGGTTGACTAAGAATACTAATAGCTTTCATGCATGAACCGAACAATGTATTTTTTTTGAATGTGTGTTTGGCCGAAGCCTTCCTTTTTAAAATTTCCCTGTTGATCTTTAGTTTACAAAAAAGAATCATATTCCGAACAAGAGAGATATTGTAGGTTATTGTCGGGTTCTTTAGATTCAGTGCGCTTTGCTCTATGTGATCACTCTATGGACCTTAGTCACATCACAATTATTGCCAACGGAGAAATTTAAATTGAAGCCAAATCGATAGAAAAAATGGGGTAAGTGCATTGCGAAACACATGTTGCGGACGAGAGGTCAATATCGACGATTATTATTATATTATTAATTGTTATTGATACTGAACATACCTTTTTGCTGTCCTTCACTTTGTTACCTATTGTATATTCATACAGGCAAAGTCCAAGTGGGAGAGAAGATGCTGGTGATGGTAAGTGTCGTTATTGTTTTGTTCATTCAACTGTTTCGGAATACATCATGTACTTTATCGGAATGTGCCATGATGAATTCCTACCGAATGTCCAAAATGGAAAAATCTTTACTCATCATCATCATCTCTATATCAAACTACAATTTCAATAATGGATTTTTCATTTGTTTCGCAATATATACCCGAATGAATGAATGAATTTATATATTTCTCAATTAACTAATTTCATCATCATTCCATGCCAACAATAATGACCATTATTATTATGATCATTAGATATTCAAAACTTTTGGCAAACTGACCCCACCAGCACTGAATTGTCATCTCCCGAACTGAAACAAAAGAAAAACTTTCTTCTCAAATTATTCAAAATTCATCCCGATCAATTATTTAATGGACATGTAAACACTCCACTCTCACCGACAACGACAGCCACTCTCAAAACCTTCACAAGTCATTTGGACTCAAATCATTTAAATATGGCTCAATCTGCGTCCATGTTGGCATCACGATCAGCCTTTTCTAATATCATTGGAAATTATACTGTGGATGAAGAGGAAGATTTAACATCGGTTGGTTCATTTGTGAGAAAGGAAAAAGCAAGTGAACCACTGGTGATGAGAAATGTCAAGGACTTTAAAAGATTTAAACATTTCAATAGGATTACATGTTTGAAAGTGAATAGAGATCGAGTGTGGACTGCTTCACTGGATAAAACAATATGTTGTTGGGATCGAGAAACTGGAGACTGTATCAAGCTATTTCAGGGACATTCCAAAGCTGTCACATGTTTTCATATTGATATCAAAAATGGCTTACTGTACAGTGGCTCGTATGATCGATCGGTTAAAGTGTGGGATATTGAAACACAAAATTGTGTGCAAACTTTTGACTCTAATGAGAATTGGATTAGCTGTCTTGCTGTTGGAAATGGTTATTTGTTTTGTTCCGGTTATGATTATGCCATTTCTGTCTATGATGTGAAAACTGGAAAGAAAATAGCTAAAATGGTTGGACATTTTAAAAAGGTGGAAGACATGATTTTTAACCACTCAGAAGGAATATTATACACAACTGGTGCAGATTGTACAGTTCGAGCATGGGATGTCTCCTCCCTGACTTGTGTCAAAGTTCATCTCTGTAGGGAGTATTGTCACTATTTTACAAAATATGGTAATTGTATATACGTGAGTCAACCTCAAAATATTTATTCATTCAATATAGAGACCAACAAGTCGAATCCACTACTGGTTGGAATTACCAATTTTTGTGTCCTGACAGAAGATAATCCTGAAGATGGCTCCTATTTGGCTGGATGGAACAAGGAAAAGAGACAATTTGAAATTTATGATTTAAATGAGCTAACTCTACTTCATACACTTCCTCAGGATAGCATCCTGGATGCATCAAATCTGTACGGTGATTTATCTTGCAATCGACTCTATTTTACATCGGGATGTTTTGTAAAATTTATAGATATTTCAGTAATCCATAATGCAAAGAATAGCACATCTTTATTGAACAAACCTGTATATATGCACTATGAGGAATTATTTAATTATTTTGTGGAGGTTCTATTTTATCCTGTAACCAAAGTGGCGGATGCGATTGAACAATTAGATTCCATACAACCTTTAAGTGAATTTAAAAATTTAAATGATCAAATTGAACGACTTTCTGCCTACTTTAAACAACAGCAAGTGGAAAAAACATCGAACGAGAGTTCTGCTTCTCTCACTTCCTTACAACACTCATTTCAACACAATACGAGTCATCACTCATTGATGCAACAAGATGATTTATACTACATTTCAAAGGGAATAGCACAATCTTACGACTCTTCAGGAAGTATGATCACTCCCAATAACTATGACAAGGCGACAATTTCTGATCGTGAATTTCCTAACACAACCTTGCAACGAAACAATAATTCTTCTATATATTTTGAACTCTCTGTTGTACCTCAAAATGTCATGAGTATTGCTGAGAGAATGAAAGCCATTGCAAGTTTGTGTCTTGATGGATTCAACAATAACACTCAAACCACAAACAATGTCACAATTCCATCAGTCATCTATACAGATAGCGAGAGAGAACTGGACTATGAAACAAGGAAAGAATTATTCTATCACAAGTTACGACAATTGAAAGGAGAGGGCTTATTACAACCAACGGTTGTGTTTGTGAGGAGAGAGCATCTAGTTTTTGATGCTTGCAAAAATTTCTCCATTCTCAAGGGAGTCGATTTAATGAAACCAATGTTTGTTTATTTTGCTGGTGAACAAGGTTTCGATGTGGGAGGAGTTACAAGAGAATTCTATCATTTATTATCACAGAAAATACTAGATTCTAATAATGCCTTATTTGTTAGAACTGGGCATGCCAACACGTATCATCCAAATCCCACTTCAGCTGTCAATGCTGACCATTTACAATATTTTCATTTCATTGGCAAGTTGATTGGAAAAGCTCTCTCTGATAACAAAATGATGGACACACATTTTTCAAAAGTAATTTTCAAACTAATTGTTGGACGACCTGTTACGTTTGAAGATTTAGAAGCCGTAGAACCCACCATGTACTTATCTCTCAAAAAGATGTTACTCTTAGATAATATTGACAGTATTATGGAAATGACTTTCACTGCAGATATAAACGATTTCGGAGAAAACAATGTTTATGAATTGTGCGAAAACGGAGAAGAAATTGAAGTCAATGATGATAACAAGTATGAATTTGTGGAGGCTTACGCTAAATGGAAACTTGTTGAATCTGTACGACCGCAAGTCGAAAAGATGCTTGAGGGCATTTACGAAGTGATTCCTCCTGAATACCTTACCATTTTCAATGAAAGCGAATTGGAATTACTACTCTGCGGAAGTACAGAATTTTCCATCTCTGAATGGAGACAACACACCTTCTATGAGGGTGGATTTGACGACAATCATCCTACGGTTCAACTTTTTTGGAAAATGCTCGAACAAGAATTTTCACACCTTCAACAAGCTCAACTTTTACAATTTGCCACAGGAACCTCCTGTTTACCATGTGAGGGATTTTCTGGACTCTCTCCACCATTCACACTTTGTTTATTGAGACATTATATTTCGACCGAGTACTTCCCAGTGGCTCACACGTGTTTAAATCGAATTGATATACCACCCTATGAAACTCTTGAAAAGATGACAGATAGGTTTAAAAAAGCGTTGAGATTAGGTGGCTCACAAGGATTCTCCATGCATTGATAGATTGTGAACAATTATAGCTAGCAAGAAAAACCTCTACTATTTTGAATAGAGTTTTTGAAGGATGGAGATAATGTCTGAATACAGAACTGGATGGAGGAATGGGCGAAAAGGAAAAGGGTGAACCAAACTCGAAAAGCGGCATCTCCTTCGCGATAAGGGATCGATTTCTTAAAAAAGAAATCATCATGGCTGATATTGACATCTCTGGAAAGAAATTCTCTTCCTCACCATATTAAAAGCGTCAATTGACCAAAACAAAATGCTTGCATTCAAACCATCACAACAAAAGACAAGCATGTCATCTCCTTTCCACCATCGTTCTTCTTCGCCCTCTTCTCCTCCTTCACCAACTGTCACACGAAATTCCTCTCTGAACAGAATTAGTGGTGGAATGAGTGGTGTCACTAACACCACCACCACCACCTTGATAACCACAAACTCCTCACCCAGTGGTGAATTCTCCAATGTTTCCGATCTCCTCAAAACGTATAACAACTTTGAAAGTTTTATTCAACAAAACGATGGCAAGCAACGATTGAAAGAGTATTTAGAGTCGTCACGAAATGAAGAACAATTATTATTTGTAGAGATCATGGAACCTTACATGGCTGTTTTGAATCCTAAAGTCTCTTGTTCAACATTTCCTACAAACAACAACAACAACAATAATGGAAAGACCAGTGTTGATGTGTCTCTCAACTCACTGACTGAGAATGACATTGAATGGTCATCTTCCAATGAAATTATTATGGAAAGTGTGAAAAATGTTTCTCGTCGTCGACGTCCATCCCACCACCAATACAACCCCCAACACCCCCAACACCCCTACAACCACCACCACCACTCTCTTGTTCAACCTTCTTCTTCTTCTTTGATTCAACAAGAGGATGATTCTCCACATTGGACATTCTTGGATTTATGTAAAATAGTTTTCACACAATTCTTACAAGATGATTCTCCTTATGAATTGAATGTGAGCTCCAAATTGAAAGCAAGTGTGAAAAAGGCATTAATTTCGAATTCTGAAGAAGAAGCCAAAAAAAGTCTCAAATCTCTCTATCATCAAGTGTTGTCTCAAATGAAAGAAGAAGCATTTAAACATTTACGACAAAGTGAAGATTTCAAAATTTGGGTTCTCTCCAAGGCCATTGATTTCTCTCAAAAAGCAGAACAACATTCCGTTCAATCCTTTCTTGAAGAGAATGAAATGGCAGAAAATTGGTCTCTCTTCAAAAAGAAGAAACTCTTTGTCATGAAAGATATTCGAGACATGACGGAAGAAGATTTTCGAAAATTGGGTGTGAAAAAGTTGGGTCATGTGAAACGATTGGTGAGAAGAACGATGGAACATTTTTCGTCTGCTACAACGACTACTGTACAGCAATAAGGTATCATTGTAAATAACCAATAGTGATGGTCCATGTAAATAAGTGTTAAATAATTGTGTAAATTGTGTTTTGATATGATCATTAAACAACCAAATGATGTGTGTGGGTATCTATGAATGATGAATTGATGAAAATCATACTCATTGAACTTTTAAACATTCCATGTTTTATAATTTTGGAAATTCCACCCGATAATTACTAAATTCAAAATCGGTATGTACATTATGCTCATCATTGATATGAAATGCATGTTCTAATAAACCACTCGAATTGAACATGGCTTGACATTTTCCAGTACTAGTTGCAGAAATAGAAGCTCCTTCATTGCATGTTGGAGGAGATTCTTCATTCAACTTCATCACTTCTTCACCAAATGACGAATCAAGACCATCTTGATAATGTTGTTTCAAATATAAAGGTTCATTGTACATGGTTGGACCATTTCGTTCCATATCATACCAAAAACCTCTTTCAATCATTTGTAATTGATATTTGAGTGATTTGTGATCATCTAAATAAGTGGGTGTCAATTTTTGTTGAATGATGGATGTGAATTCATTAAAGACTCGTTGATTGGTAAATGTGATGTGACTTGAAGAGGCACTTTCTCCCGTTCGATTCAATTTCGATATTAAAGACTCACTTCCAAATTCAGAGACACATTTTTCCAATTCTGGCGTTGCATTTAAATAAACGGTATTTCCACACACTCCACAATATTTAAACAAATTCAAAAATTCTTTCATATGAGATGGTAAATCATGCAAACATTCAATATTTTCCAAAATAGTATTACAAAAAGTAAAACAATTGGCGTGTAAAATATCAAAATCTTTTTGACCATTCCAATAACATGCCCATGTGGATAGTTTCGAGAGAAGTGACGCAATTTCATCATTTCCTTTCACTACTTTTGCATCGTAGAACACGACATGATGTGCTGTCACATTTTTCACATGTCTTATTACAGCCAATCCAAATCTCGTCCACTCCAAAAAGAATGGTCCAATAATGAGAGCAGGTGTGTAGGCAGCGTATTGAATTCTTGAGCTCAATAATTTGAGTGTTTGTGAGAATGTGTGTGGTTGTTGTTGGCTTTGTGTTTCTTCTTCAGTGTTGGATAACGCATTCAATAACTTGACATATTCTGCAATTTCATCCGAGTTTAAAATTCGAACTGCAATTTTGATTCTTAAAAAACTAATGTGACTCTTCTTATTCTCTAAAATGAGACTCTTCAATAATCGAGCTGGATTTAAATACTTGTAAGAAAATCGAGAAGGAATGATTAAATTTTGAGTAATTTCTTGTAAATTCAAACTAGTGAGTGTGAAGAGAGAATTCTTTTGGTTACCAATATTGGTTTTTCCATGTTGTTGTTGATGATGATTGATTGTAACATGTTTTTTCTGTTCATTCATTCCAAGTTGAAGCATGGATTCAATTTTTGCATGACAATAATTATAATCTTGTTTGTGACTTAATTTCATGGATTCAATATCCCATGGTGGACATTCCTGAACATCATCTTGCACAGAAAATGCCGAAATTTCATGTCCCATCGAATGTTGTTGATTCAAATAAGAGGATGAACTTCGAGTAGGATTGTTCATCATCATTGAAGTATTCGAGTATTGATTTTGCATCATCATTGAAGATCTTGGTGCCAATGAATTTGTCATGCTTGCATGATTCGAATGAATATTCACAACAGAATTTGTTGTCATCATTCCTGTCTCACCATTTCCTCCTTTCAAATCATTGAACAATTCATTAATTTCAGAAATTATTCCTTCACTACTACTTCCATTTGAACCAGATAGAAAGGATGAATTTGTTGGATTGGTCATGATTGTTGCTGATGAGAAAGAAGGTGAATGGACCCCACTCGAGCCGCCACTTCTCATAATAATTGCTCCTCTGTGAATACTTGGATCTCTTTTCTTATTATTAAGAAGAAAGGAACCTGTCAGGGAAGTTGTGGGTCCAACAAAATGCACTTCTGAACTCGCACCTGTTGAATTGTTGTCACTTGTGATTGGCAACACTGTGACAGGTTGAGTGAGAACGGGAGGCGCTTGTGTCAATCGAACAGATTTTCGAATTTCATCTGCCGATTGTTTTGGTTTGTTTGGCCACTTTTCCTTTTCTTCGATTTGTTTTTGTTTCAACATTTGAATATCTGCAAATATTGATTTTGCAACACCGGATGGAATTTTAGAGAGATTGAGATCAGATTCTTGTTTTAATTCCATGAGTGAATCACCATTCCATTTCTCTTTTTTTAAAACTATGAAAACAATTGTTGTTGATGAATGCGTTCAAAAAGAAATCGATGATGTGTCAGTAATCAAATGTAAAAGTGGAATGTCATTAAAAAAAGATAGGGATGTTGTGGAATGCCATTAAAATGTCGTCATGTTGTGAATCGTACAATGAACAAAATCATCATCAATAGGACTCTCATTTCGAGTCCATAACGTTCATTTCAAATCATCATCATCACGAATTATATTACATCGTAAAAGAACACCCAACATACTTTTGATAATTTTCTTCTTGTAATTCTTTTGAGATAACCAATTGGCAAAGTCATCGACAGTCCATTCATGAATGTCAATGTCTTCTACGTTGTACATGACAGAAGTGGAATTGTCTTGATTTCTACTTCCAGAAACGGATTTGAAAAAACCTGGCATGATTAATTCGGAAAATAATGATGGAGAGGAATGAGAGAGTGAGTGAGTGAATGAAATATATTCATTAAATATTTTGGTGAAAAGCTGATGATTGGCTCATCGAACTGGAATTTTTTTTTCCGTCAAATGTCATTAAAAACCAACTAAAAATTTCATTCCGTTCATTCCTTCCTCACTTCTGATCCACCATAATCATTCATTTTTAAAAGGTACCTTACACACACATTGAACAACCATTTGGTACATTGTCTTTTGAATTCTCTCTTCATCCTCACTTTCAAAGAGCTGTTGGCACATTATTCAACAATTCCTTTAAATTTCAAAAAAATGGCTTATAGTGTTCGGAATGAACGTATTGAACAGGCTCACAACGATGGAATTGTAGCCATCGCATGTGCCAATACATCGGACAAGATGATTCTAGTTACGGGTTCTTTGGATTCTTCGGTTAAGGTTTGGAGGCAAGATTCGTTGGAATTGGTTTTAACTTTGGAAGGACACCGATTGGGAATTGTTTCGGTGGTGAGTGATCCGACGGGAAAGTGTAAGTTGATGTCATTTGGCGAGAGAATGTGTGTGTTTGGAATTCTATTGTTTTAATATGATGATCATGATGATGAATATCCATGAATATATAATCATTTTTATATGTTCATCATTATGATGATGAATTTTATGAATTAATCTTGAAATGTTCAAATTTGTATTCATGATGATGATGATCAACCTAATTAAAATTTTCCACATTTTCATTTACGTAGTGGTTGCAACAAGTTCAATGGATTCCGTCATTAGAGTTTGGGATATTGAGAAGGGAAAATCAATGGTTGTGATTGAAGCACCTCCTCGTATGTATTTTAATGGATCAATAGTTACGTAATGGTAACACAAACTCACAACTTGAACACAATTTGTTCATGAAAATCATTGCATTGGATATTTGGAAACCATTTCACATTTGACAAATTAACAACTGAACTTATCAATCTCATCATTTTACGGAAATAACAGTTGAATCGTGGACTTTGGCTTTCAGTGCGGATGGTCAACATTTAGCCACTGGTACTCGATCTGGAAATGTCAATATTTTCAATGCTCAAACTGGAGAAAAGGAACAAAGTTTGGACACTCAAAAGAAAACTTTTATTTTGCAAGTGGCATATGTAAGTGAAATGAGAAGCTTTTTATGGATAACTCTCTAAAATGCATGAATAATTATTTTATTGAATTTTAATCTTAATGATCTTGTGGCTGTTTAGAGCAAATGTGGAAAATATTTAGCATGTGGTGGAAATGATGGAAGTGTTTGTGTTTTTGACATTTCAACCTCCAAATTAATGCACCATTTAGAAGGACATTCCATGAGTGTTAGAAGTATCGTATTCACCAACGACTCACAAAGATTATTGACCGCCTCAGACGATAAACACATTAATGTGTACGATGTGTAAGTATTTGAAAATTATTATTTCACCGACTGATTCAACAATGATGATTAATCACAATGTAAATCGCTGATTCATGATGGTGGTTGTATGTGACTATTTTAGCAACTCTGGCTCTCTAGTGAAATCATTGAGTGATCATCATTCATTTGTATTGAGTTTGGCCATGTCACCCGATTCTCAACATTTTGCCTCAAGCTCATCCGATCGACAAGTCAAAATATGGGAATTGTCAACATTGGAATGCATTCGAAGTTTTGAAGAACACAAAGATCAGGTGTGGGGTCTTGCATTCAATAGTACTGGTGATGCTTTGTACTCAGTTTCAGATGACATGTCTGTTGTGCAATACATTTGCCCATTAGATGCGTCTAAATAAATTGGTGGTTCATGATGCGTCAAACATGTATTGAATTTGGGAAAGATTGTAACAAGCTTGTTTTTTCACAAAGACGACCAACCACCTCTGTGAACATGTGAGGGATTATTATAACCTTGTGAGTGGTCGTCGCCGAAACGAGTGCCTTAATCGGTCGGTTCTCGAAAAGGAAATAAATCTTTTCACACTAAATTTAAACTTTAAAAAAAATATAACAATCTCCGTACTTGGCATCGATGTCTTCAACAGCAGACCCAACCGTAGATCTTGAATTGGGCAAATACGTACAAGAAGAAGGAAATGATGATGATATTGATACTCCTTTGAATCATCCAAAAGCTACTCAAGAACACCAACAATCTTCCGACGAGGATCATCAACCAATTTTATTGCCAAAATTTAAAGCAACCATCATTGGTACGGAAACACGAGAGGAAGATCCAGAACATCAATCTCTCATTCATGATAATCGTTATACTGTCTATGAAATTAAGGTTATCAATGAAAATGATGCTTCCATTCATTTTGTATTTCGTCGTTTCTCGGAATTTGCAAATTTGAAAAACAAATTAGCAGAAAAGTATCCCGAGAGAGTTAAGGAAATTGAAGCAATGGAACTCATCTTCCCAAAGGGTACATGGTTTTGGACCAATAAACTATCAAAGGAAGTGGTCGAACAAAGAAGAGAGAAATTGGATGAATTACTCAAGTTTATTTGTTCGGACCCTGTTTTTAGTGGAGATGAACGATTTTACGAATTTTTGCAATGCGACATGAAAATGTTGGAGAAGGCCCTTGGATATTTCCGACACAAACTCTATCATTATCAACAAAGTAGAAAGGATTTGAAAGATAAGGAAGAGTATGAACGTTCTCAAGAAATGGTGAGACAATTGACAAGAAAAAGAAGTGAGAGCTTGAGTAAGACTAAGGGTACACAGAATACGAGCTCAGCAAGTATGATTCATCAGCCTCATCATCATCATGACCATCATCATCATCAACAATAAGCATTTCACATAAACTGTAAGATTAATTTTGAAAGATTGTTTTTTTGCATGAGAATGTTATTATTAAAATTATAAGAAAGTGTGTATCTATAGCTCAATATTTTTCACACCTGTAAAATTCCAATTCTTCACTACCACGACATGCGAAAAAGTACAAACACTTCGAGCAAATTCTAAGAGTAACTACTTCAGTCGTTAGCATTTCACCACAAAAAGTCTTTAAAACATATCATCTTGTTTTACCAAAAAGATCGCAAAAAAAACATTAATCTTGTTTTGTTCCAGATGCTTTGACAATTAACATCCCCAAATCCACTTCGTCGATATGGTAAGTATTATTGCAATATTCACATGTGGAGTCAAACGTTTCTCTGCCTCCCTCAACAATTTCTCTTCTCATGTCGATCAATTCTTCCAAGCCCACGTGTGACACGGCTTCTAAGACCTTATCTTTCGAACATCTACAATAATAATCAATTGGTTTGTATCTCACAGTTGATGCATCCTCTGTAATAAAGAACTTGTAAAACAAATGTTCATGAATATCTTGTCGTGTCGCAATTTTATCCTCCAACTCCATTAATTTTCGTTGATAATCCTGCAATTGTTCCTCAACAACACTTGATTGAATATTGGCGTTGATTGTATTGTTGTATTCGCTCATTGGCAATCGTTGAATAATAACACCATATGATATCAGAGGCGGTGGTGATGATGCTTGTTTTGTGCTGTTCGTACTAGATGAGCCTTCCAAAGAGGAAGATTCTTGTGTCCATTCTGCTGCCTGATTTGGTTTACACACCAAAGTACAGGCCGTAGGAATTTGTTCCGACTTGTCAAAGAATTCTTGAAAATCTTTCTTCAAATCCACATTGTCTGCACCTTGCATCAATAAAGGCAATGAACTCACAACAGGTTTTGAATGTTCCATCAAAATACGAGAAACTGAAAACACAGAATTCAATTCATTGTCCACAAAATCCTTTGGATTTTCCTTATAGGACACAAATCCTCGAACCTCTCCGACTTGAATAGCCTCTGCTACTACATGATGAATGGACGGATGATCGGAATGTAAATTAATTTCTAATTTAATACGTTCTTCTCCTTTCAACAATGAACTCAAAAGCATGGATGCAGAAATACATTGTCCCATTAATTGAGAGGCTTGATGATGAACGGGATTGCTTTGAGGATTCATATGAAAACGTGAAATGAAAGATTTCAATGAATCGGAATTATCAATAAGACTCACTCGGAATCTTCCATCACTACTCATGAATGATTTTACATAGTCTCTTAATCGGACTCGTTTTTGTGTGCTTGTTGCAGCAGTGGTGGTAGCGGTGGTGGTAGCGGTGGTGGTGGTGGATGAGACAACTTTTTGTAACACCTGTTGTGTGGTTTTGAACATTTTTCTTCTTCAAAGGCTTTGAATTCAACTTGGAGAATTGTTGATGTGCTACTTGCAGTGTAGAAGATGATCAACTCACTCGACAATGAACAAAATGAACTTTTATTCATGTTATGCACAATGACAATTTAGAACTTCTTCTTCTTTTCCTTCTTATCATTACTGAAATCATCTCTCTTTCTCTTTGGTTGTGTGGAGGCATCAGCACTTTCATCATACTTGGCATTTGCTCCCTTCACTTTACCGCGATGATCCTTTGAACGATGTTGTTGAGTGGAATCTGTTTGCTTTTGTCCCTTCGTGAAAGCAGCACTTGAGCCATTGTTATACTTTTCCAATTCACGCAAACGCTTCTCAACAGCTTCTCTCGAATCAATTCCAATGGTGGCCTGTTCTTTCTCACCCATGGCATCAACACGAGATGAGATGGCACATTTGGCAGCTAACACTCTCGCAATCTTACCCTTGTACTTTTGTGGAGCTTGACCAATCAAGGAAGCATGATAGAGCAAACCATACTTGGGTGTGTTGTGACGGGACTTCAAAGCTCTAAAGAATGCCTTCTCAGCACCCAAAATTTGAACAGTACTTGCTGGATGTTTTGCCAAATTCATCAAGGAACCAGCATGAGCAATGAGACGAGCTCCAACCAACTCACCGACCAAGTGAGTCAAGTTTGGTGCGATAGCTTGCATTCTATTTTTCAAATAATCAAAGAGAGCAGCTCTATATGCTGTAATACTTTCAACCTCTTCGGCCAATTTAGAAATGTGAAGAATGTCATCTTGTGAAATTTCAGTACCCATAGAGACGATGGCTGCTTCCTTAACTTCGTTTGCCAAATCTTCTGGTAACACATCAGTCAATGGTGCCGTTTGAGCATTGTTTCTATTTTGAAGTGTTAAAACAGTCTTAATATAAGCATTATTATCACGCAAAATCTTTGAAAGTTCAGGGAAATGCCATCCATACCATTCCTTAACTCTCATCACATAAATATTCAATTCTTTATCAATATCATCCAACAATGAAATGGCCTGAACAATCATTGTATCAATCTTATCTGGTGAGAATTTGAGTTTGTAACGAGAGAGTGAATGAGAAAGACCCAATGCCATACTTTGTAAATCTTTTTCTGTAGCGACATCTCCTAAAAGATTACTCAAATTGTTACGAATGCCTCTCATCAATGCAATGACAGAGTCATCGCAAATACATTGAATGCCGAGTTTGTTTTTAATGGCTGCTCCAAGTGATTTATCACACACTGCCAATTTTGCTGATTCAACATCTGAGAGTTGCTTTTTGAGGAACTTTTTCAACTTTTTGTCCAATTTTGATTCAACAATAGCTGTAGCTGCTTTGAGAGCCTCATTGGTATCTTTAAAGTTTTCAAAAGATTTGAGTTTGATACTATGTTGTTGTTATGGAAGGTCAACATTGTTGTGGTAATAATGATGAAGAACGAAGAAGAAATTAATGATGATGATGTGGGCCAGTGTTAGTTCATATCAGGTCGCGGTTGTTGTTATGCGGAAGATATTCAATGATGATAATAATGAACGAACATGATGATGATTATCCAAGTTGGAAGGTATCAAATGATATAAATTCCAATGAATCCAACAAATTGAATGGCTATTGGTTACACTTACTTTTTATGAAGTTTAGAAGTATTGTTGAACATATCATCGACGGAGGTTGGGGAAGTAATTTTACCCTCATCTAGGATATTGAACAGGGCATAGCCTGCTGGTGTTTCAAAAAGGACGTACATTGCTGTTGTTGTTGTTAATGACGATGATGATGGAGAGGATGGAAGCAAGCTTGGTTCAATATTTTTTTGCAAGAAGAAAATCCAGTTCCTCTTCCAACAATTCTTTGAATGCTCGAGAGATGATGATGACGGTGAAGAGAGGGTTCATCGACAAGATGCAAATGTAATTGAAGAATTGATGAGAGACAAGCATAAATTTGATTTCAAAACTTTCAAAAATTTAATTAGATGGAATTAGAGTTTCTTGATAATTTGTACAATATCTTCATCAAGTAATTGATGTTCCTTACCAACTCTCTGAGGTTGATGTTTCACAGATTGACCCCACACCCAAGCGTACTTGAATTGTTTGATGATGTGTTTGTGAATTCTGTTACAAAAATCTTCGACTGTACTCTTGTCTCGTCTAATAATGACTGGAGCACTAAAGTCGGCAAGTTGGCCCTTAGGTTTTGTGTAAACTCTAATCAGATCCAAAGATTCCCACATCTTTTCTAAAAGTCCATCCAAATTCCATTCATGATGAGCAGAAATTGGGCATGCATTAGGAATTCTGTCAATCAAGTCCAATTCTTCAATTGTAATTTGATCAATCTTGTTCATAGCATAAATAGCAGGAATATAAACACGATTTCCTTCAATGACATCGATCAACTCGTCAGCAGTTGCGTCACATCTAAACATAATGTCTGCGTTTGGACACTTGTATTCTGTAAGGATAGCTTTAACAATATCTTGATTTAAATGAGTAAGAGGAACAGAGGACATCATGTTGAGACCACCCTTTTCCTTCTTTTTAAAAGTAATATTTGGTGGTCGCTTGTTCAATCGAATACCGAAACCCTCCAATTCATATTCAATCTTCTTTTTGTGAGTAAGTGGTTTCAAAGCATCCAACACAATCAAAATCAAATTGCAGGTACGGGCCGTAGAGATGACTTGTCTACCTCTACCTTTACCATCCTTAGCACCTTCGATAATACCTGGCAAGTCCAATAATTGAATTTTCGCACCCTTGTACTGAATAACACCCGGAATACAGGTCAATGTTGTAAATTCGTAGGATGCAACTTCTGAGAAGGTATTCGTGAGTTTGTTTAAAAGCGTTGATTTTCCTACAGAAGGAAAACCGATCAATCCAATACGAGCATCACCGGACTTGTTCACATCAAATCCTTCACCAGCACCTCCTCCCTTCTTTTTAGTAGACTCAGTCAAGAGTTCTCTTCTCAGCTTGGCAAGTTTGGCCTTCAGCGTACCAAGATGGTAGGCTGTTGCCTTGTTCTTTTGGGTTCTATCCATTTCATCTTCAATGTTTTTAATTTGTTGTAGGATGGACATTTCCAATGACTGTTACAATAACTACTACTATTGGGATGATGATAAATATTAAAAGTAATTAATTAATATAATTCTTCTCCAAAGTTCCGTCGCGGAATAGGTAACGCGATGAGGACGAGAGGTCGACACACACGAGAGAGAAAAACAAATTTTTTTTAATTGCAAAAAACTTTACAATTCACTGAAATCTTTAAATTGAATTTGTGCAAGTCACCCGAAATTACTGTCAAGTCTTGACTCAGAGAAGATAGTGCAGAATGGCAAAGAACAGCCATCCATTTAAACGTAAACATTGAAACTGCTCGGTCTATCATTAAAAAGTGGAAGAAGATTGGGCAAGAGAAAGCTGAAAAGAGGAAAGGTAGAACCCACATCATCACAGGTAGAAAAGCAGATTTTGTGCTTGAAAGATGTGCTGAAAAGCCGACAGCAACATTAGAGTACTATCGTGAGGCTTTGGAGCGTGAGTTTCCTGATGATCCTCCCTCATTATCCACAATCAACAACTTCTTAGATGGAAAATTTGTAACCACGAAACAAGTGACACCTCAACCAGCTTTGAGAAATAGTAAATAAGTCATTCAGGAGCGCAAGGAATTTGCTCTTTGGTTTGAACATGCCGATTTGGAGAAACGAATTGTGTCCTTTAGTGAATTTTCATTTCACTCACTGACCAAACGATCAAGAGAAATTGGCTCTCAAGGTGAAAGAGCCTTACCAAGTGCAAGGATTCAATCTCTCAATATTGTTATTGCCATGATGAGTAGACCATTCGGAGTAATGAATTGGAAATTCAAAAAAGGAACCTCCAACGTCAAATGGATCATTGAGTTTATTAAGGAGACATCTGATTTGTATAAGGATGAACCACTTTGCTATTTGGGAGATCATTCACAAGTTCATCATTCTTTTGAAATGATTGAAGAAGCAATTAAACACTACGGACATACGGTTCATGCTTTACCAAGCTATTCTCCTCAACTGAATCCAGTTGAAAATGCAATCAATTTCTTGAAGTGTGAGACTGAAAAGGAGCTCGAACAAGAGCAAGAAGAATTAGAAGCTGTAAAAGATGCACCACATGAAACCAAACAACACAAAAGAATGGAGATTTTACAAAAAGCTTCAGAACATGCATTGGAAAGTTTAGATGAGCGTGTGCAAAGATTTTATGAGAACTTCTCCTCTTATATCCACAAAGCGAAGAGGCGTCAAGAATTTGATTGAAATAGAAATTAATAGCCTTTCTAAAATCCAGAATCGCAAAAGAATAAGAAATGTTGGGAACAATGCATGGTTTGGAATGAGATGATGAGAAAACTGTAGCCAGTGGTGCTGATGACCAGTTTCTAAAATGAACTCCTTTTCTTTCTGTTGCCACTTGTCAACCTGTCAAAAAACGTTCTCTCACTGAAAATTGTTAACAAAAAAACTGAGACCTTGGCAAACCGAGGATCCGTGTTGTTGTGGTGTTGTGTTATTGATTTCCAAAAGCATCTCCTTCAACAATAACTTCATCCTTCTCTTGTACATTATTTCCTCTCTTTCAAATTGAATAATTTAAATTGTTCGGAAAATGTCATCCTCTGTTTCGATTGAAGACATTTTCAGAAGTAATAATTTCACTGTCTATCTTCTAAGTGTTGTCTTCAGTTCGTGCATTCTCATCATTTTCACAGCATTGTATTTCCTTGTTCTCATCATTCGATGTTGTCTTCAACAGAGAGTCGAAAAGAAAATTCGACTCGAACAACAAGCTCGGGACAAGGAAGAATTGAAACAACAAAAACATGCTTCAAAACCAAAGACCATCCCTTTAACACCTTCTTCTCAAGAACAATCTCAACACTTGTCAGCCAATGCCATCCATCATCGATCGTCGGCTGTCATTGACATTGCCAATGATCATCAAATTGAAATTTCACAAGATTCCAAACATCAAAACAGTGGAGTCATTGTTCAAGGTGTGAGTATGAGTGGAATGGAATCCATCACTGGAACGAGTAACCATGCGGTCGGAGGTGTCGGAGTCGGAGGTGTGACTACTTTATTGCAATTTGATCCATTTGCTTATGAAGATGAAAGTGAAGAATGGACCTGTGGTGCATGTAGCAAATCCTTGAAGTGTTGGATTGGAATGGAATTGTTATATTTTGTTGAAAATGTTCTCTTATTGTTTATGGTCTATGCATTGATTACTTATATTTCATCTTTGGTGGCATGTAAGTGTTGGTTCAAAATAATAATAATAATAATAATGGATGGTGATTCATTAATTGGATGTTGTGATGGATGAATTTTTGAAAATTATTTATTATGGATTCATGTCTGGTGATTTTATGATTTGTGGTGGAATTTGACAATCACATGATTTTTCAATGATTGATCATGACCATAATTCATAATGATTCGTACAATTACTCCTCGACTCTACTGAATATTACCATCATTGATTTCGATATTTGAATCATCATATTTTCATGTCATGCACATTTTACAGTTCAATATCTTCACTGGGGTGCAGGAATTGCCATTAATCTATTTCTCACTATCCTTACAGTTCTTCATGGAGTTCGCTATCGATTAATTCATGACAAACTCCAATCTATGGTCGATTTGGAAGAAGAACCATCTGTCACTGCCACGTCACCCAATCATGATAACTTTCGTGAAACTATTGTGGATGACCATCAAATTCCAACCCTTACACTTAATCATCATTTAAAAGATTCTCAACAAGATAATTCAAAAGATTCTCAACAACATGTTGCTCGAATGGAAACCAATACCTCCATGTCAGCTTTCACAAATGGAATTGAGAACCATGCTCCAAGTGCTCCAGAAGTGTCAATGGCATCAAACACCATGAGCTCAGCAACCACAGAAGGAGATTCTCAAACACAATCGTCACAAATTCAATTATTGAATAATATTCAACCTCAATATTATCAAAATTTAGTGGTTGCCTCCTCACCTGTGCCTTCAACGCCATCCAATGTGGCAGCAAGTAGTGAAATTGAATTGATGCCAGTGAATCAAAATAATGACAATGCTTCATCATTACAAGCAGCTTTGAGTGGTGGTGATGACAACAATAATGCAAATATGGAAATGAATATGGATGAATTAACTTCTGTCAGACGTCAACAAACCAAACTAGTCATTTTAAGACAAGAAGATGTCAATGAAAATGTCGACATTCACAAATTCAAAATACTCGATGGACCTCCAAAAGTATATGAAGAAATTTCCACCACAGCTGCATCCTCCTCCAACAAGAAGAAGAAAATTCACAAAAGAATTCTTTCACCTCTTGAAATCTATTTTAAATCCATTCAATACGGAATTGTGAATCGATTCATTCTCTTCATTCTCTATTTAATTCTAGCCATGGTCATTACCATTGTTTTAACATCCTTCTTTTATGGAACTTGTATTTGTTTAAATGATTTTGAATTTTCAACAACCTTTACGAGATATGTCAACTCGAGAGAATCACTCTCCGTGTGTGGAGAGAGAAAAATTTGTTCTCAAGTGCTCATGCTTCCAGAAAGACCTCAACGAGAAATGATTGTGAAATTTTTCACAGAATCTCGACCACAAGGAGTTTCTTTTGTGATTTATTCCACAAATGCAACGACAAGTTTGAATGCATTCATGCAACAAGAGAGTTTTTCACAATTATTGGATGGAAGTGCACTCTACAGTAACATGTCGGTTGTGAATTCATTATTAAGTGCATTTAACAGAAATAATGGCAATACTTTATATCTACAAACTTGTAGTGTTGAAGATTTGAATGAATTTCAAACAGAACTCATTCAACGTTATGTCCATACTTGTGTATTGAATACACCAGCACTTACACCACAAACGACCTACTACTTTTCAACATTTTATTTTACAATTGCGGAGAGATTATCCAATGAATTTACAGCCAATGTGACCTCCAATTACAAAACTTTGTTAGTGAGCTCAAATATTAGCAAATTTACCACCTTTTCATCAAGTGGAGGAAATTCCATTAAATTTATAGTGAGTGGAGAAGTTGGATTGAATGATAAATCTCTCAGTATGATGAAACAAGCCATTCAAAACTCAAACCCATCCTTTATTGCCTTTACTGGAAATATTGCATTTGATAATGGATTTTTAACATGTTATGGAAGATGGGTGAGATTTTTATCGAGATATCAATCGATTGCCTATGATTCGAATAATAATTCAATTCCATTATTGACAGCCATTGGAAATCATGAAACATTGTTTTGGAGATTTAAAGCAAATTCAGGAAATGATCTAAGACCTTATCGAGCATTTATTTTACATGAAACAAACAAGACAGCAAGTACACAGGAATTTTCTCACATGCATTATTTATTGAATGAAAATTCTACCACATGTTCCATGATGGTTTTAGATAGTCATGTGGTGAATAGTCATGAATCACAACAATCGTTTATTAACTCGAGATATGCAAGAGGAGATGACAAGTATCGAATGGTCATGTATAATATGCCATTGTATCCATCTGTGTCAGATTATGGTAAGTTGATGAATGTTGTTTTTATGTGGAGATTGTGTGTACGAGTGGTCGCGTTTTGTGTGTTATTTTTTTTTGATAGATACGGAATTATCAAAGAATGGTCGAACCTATTGGTCTCCTCTCTTTACTGCTCACAATGTGACACTTGCATTTGAAGGTTATGATCGATCTTACAAGAGAACAAAAGTGATCACGTCATCACCAACAGCCACGGTATCAGCAAATATTCAAGTTCAGAATCAATCGAGTTGTCCCTTTCATCTTGGTACCACTCATGTTGGAGATGGTTCCATGGGAGCAGATTTAGCCAGATCCTTATCGACTGTTACTACAACTGTTGCAAATTTGTTCCACACTCGACAAATATCTCGCAACTACAAAGAAGTCACATGTGACAGCATGAATGGAGTGAAAGTGAAAGTTTTTGATGATAATGGAGCTTTATTGGATTATTTTGAGAGGTATTAATGTCTTCCATTATTAAACCGTAATACTCTCAGAGGTTGGTTCATCATTAGTCTTTGAGTACAATGATTACAGTTTTATTTATGTGCTGTGTTGTTGGTTGATCGAGAGTCCACCTTTAACTTGGCAAGAATGGACTTTGCTTTTGAAGCTGACATTGATTGATCAAGAAGCTTGTTAATTAGGGATGCATTTGTACCAAGTGTGCTGGTAGCTGGAACTTTGGTTGATGGTTTCTTTTTTGCTGTGTTGTTTGCAGTCGAAGAAGAGGTAGTGCTTGGTTTTGCAGACTGATTCAATGCAACAGGTTTTGGCTGAACACTCAAATCGCCAGGCCCACATGGAAGAGAAAACGATTGATAACCCATGGCGCGTTTCACAAACTTTTTCATCTTCTTTTCGACACTCTCACTTCTCTTTTGCTCTTCTTCTTCAAGCATGATTCGAAGTCTTTCTTCATCCATGTTGATACTTGCTCTTTGGAGTAGATTGTGATGACTGCCAGTTTTGGAGAGGTTAGCAGTAGTGCTCTCCCTTCCTCCTTGCGAAGCAATATTCATCTCAATTTGTTTGTCCTGAATTTTCTGAATGGATCTCAACACTTTTTGTTGTTTTTCAACGTTCAAGTTGTGGATATACATAGTTTCTGCTAGATCAATCATTGTTTGAGTCTTGTCAATTGCTGATAGTAGCTTAAAAGATTGAGTTAGCAAGCCATCAAATGCTTGTATCGAACTTCGGTACAGATGGTCATATGTTGCCTCCTCCATGTCGATGAACAAAGATGTTTGTTCTCTTTCAACTTTGACACCAGAAAAAACGGACTGTAAATAGTCAAGTCTTTCATCTTTCAGAGCTTGTTTCGACACCCTCAGCCGTTCTTCAAACATGGCATAATCAACCAAATCTGTGGTAACCTCAATGATTGAAATTACATCATCCAATGTGTTCTTAATGGCTTCCAACTCCATCCTATCTACATGTTCGATGATACTCATTTGTACCTCTTCTTCAACCATTATTTGAAGCAATTCTTCCTTAGTGGGTCCCAATACAAGGCAGTCCACGTCACAGACATCTTCAATATTTACTTCCACATCATACACAGAACAGGTGGAGCGTTCCAAATCTTCTTGCTCATTGTTTTTCAAATTTTGCATGACAAGATATTTCTGTTTCTTTGCCTCTACTTCTTGAGAGTCCTGGGTCTTGAACAGCTCATTCTTGAACTCTTTGAAAGATTTCTTTTTTCCAATTGTTTGGTCATATATCAACTTGGCATACGTTCGACCATTTGATACAATTTCCACAATTTGTTGTTTTGATTGAGCGGTTGCCAAGTAGCATGAGATAACTCGATAGGGCCACCGTATTAACGATATAGCTTCTTCTGCTCGTATCATTTCCTTTAGTCTATTATTGTTAACCACATTCTTTCTCCTTAAATATTCATCAGTAGAGGTAGAGCTGTCATTGAATATGGTATTATCAAAAGACAATTGCTTGCGAATGGTATTCATATATTGATCGAGGAGAACAGGATGGAACATTCCAATGTGAAGAGCTTCAAACGAAACCTCATCTCTCCATAAAAATCTGTGCAAGTCGTTGCTGATATTGAAGTTCGAATCTGTATCTATGAAGACGACCATTTTTGTTTTGTCTCCCAGCTCAATTACTTCATTCTTGTATAAATGACCCAAGGTGTCCTTGCCAATTTTCTTCTTTAGTTGAAATTGAGCCCTGAATATTTGTTTTTCGAAAGTGTCACATTGATAATCGGGAGTTTCCTCAGTAACAACACCTTCTAGAGAGCGAATAGAGTCGATACCTGCTGTCATTAAATCTTTGAGCTTTTTAGCATCGAACTTGTCGGCTATTTTGACAGAAGGAATCATAAATCTGCATTTGTCCTCAACAATGATCTGATACGAGCCATTTGAATCCAGTTTAAAATTGAAATACCCCATCCACAATCCTTCATTATATGTTTTAGAGGTTATAGCTCTGTAATAATCTATTGCATTATTGACCCATCGAGATCCATTATAGTGGCTCTCTAATTTATCGATAACAAATGAATCATCTAAATTTTCGTACTTTTGATATTGTCTATATTCAAAGTCTACGGCATTGTCCCACTTGTATCCGTTGGGAACCTCGAATTTTTCATCTTCGACTTGCTTAACCATGAGGTAGTACAAAATATTTTGACCCTTCATAGTAACAACCTTATCTAGCAGCACTCCAAGGTCAGTACTGGGCTTGGTTGATTGATTAATGGCTCGATAGAGGTCGTTAAATCCTCTAAGAAATTCTGTTCTAAATACATCCATCACAACTTGAGGATTCGATAAGGAAGGAACCAGCTCAAGAATAGAATTCGAGAAAGAGTGTTGACTTTGGCGCATTAACCATTGCCAATCAGGATGGTCGAGTCGTTTGGAGGCCTCAATATGATACATTAATCTTTCCAATTTGACAGATGGCAAATTGTCGTTACGATCTGACAAAATTTCACCACTCCTAGTAAAAAATAATACGCCCAAAAAAACACCTGAAGGTAATTTTTTCTGGATAATTGATTCTCTCATTAACTTCTCTTGTTGTACCTCTTTTTTTGCTTTCAGCTTTTGCGACACAGGTTGGAAATCTTCGCCAAAGGGAACTGTTGAAATCATGAAGAATTATAAAACAAAGTAAATATGAAAAAAAACCATACCTTCTTTGAGCTTGGCTCTAGATCTCCAATATTCAATCGCTTTAAAGCTCAAATTTCCTAACTTTACAATTTCATCAATTGATTCGTCATTGGTTTTCTTTGATTGCTTAATATCATGCATTAATTTAAGGAAAGTATTTCTCAATTCCGGCTTTTCAGTTGTTGTTGGATTCTTGAAAATAATTTCCAAAACACGAAAACATTTTTCGAGCATTGTTTTGTCCATTTTCTTCAAATTTTTCTCAATATATGACAACACTTCTTGCAAAGCTGCATCTCTTTCAAACGAATTTCTTGAGACAATGTGCAAGTATCTCAAGCCCTGCTCATATTTGCTGACAACAAATGTATCTGTTGTTTCTTGGATGCTCTCGTCCACAGTTTCAAATGGATCAGCCTCGATGATGGATTTTACGACTGCTGGTCCAGTATTTTCAGTGATTGGTTTGTAGTAGGAATTTGCAAACTCAACTGATGCGAGGCGGTAATCTAAAAGTAAACAAAAAATAGTTGGAGTTTGTGTGTGATGTGATTTTAGAGGTACTACTTACAGTGCAAGTCAATTTCTTTTTTGCTTTCAATTTCATTGTAGGCCAGTTCCAGTCCAACCTTTAGCCTTTCCTTGCTTATTGCATTTGCTTGAAGAATAAGCTCAACACCATCAATAATGAGAATAAACTTGGAATCTTTCTCATCATTAATATCAAAGAAGTCAATCAATGGTAAGGCATTTAAGATTATATTTTTCTTACTGTTTAGTTCCAAGAAGATTGAAACAGGTTTTCATATCGTTTAATAAAATGGGCAATGATGCAAGAATTGGTAATGACAAATCACGAAAGCAACACTTACGATTTACCATCTTGCCCGGCAATGAACAAGCAGAAAGCTCCAACAAAATCTCGTGCTAAAATTACAATTCGATCCTTCTTAGTTTTGGGCTATTGGCAAGCTGTATCAATATCTGTTGCAAACCATAGCCAAACTACTTACTGAAACAAAAAGACTGGCTTTGAAAGCTGTGTGAACATGCACCTCTCCTCTTCCAGGAAGCACAAACAACTCTAACGTAGACCAAAATATATTGATTTCAATATCAAATCACACAACTCTAACGTTAGAACAAAATAATATTAAATAAAACTAACCATCCTCAATTTGATCATCAAATTCTGTTCTTGCTAAATCCTTCTTGGAGTAGTTTTGTTTTGAGCTCAAATTCTTTTTGCCAATGAATGACAATCTCTTTCCAGAAGTAAAGTCTTTGAAATCCTCTTGAGACGAAGTTCCAGAGTTACCCTGAATCGTTGTCATTGATTTCTTTTGTTCTGGTGTCGTGGGGGTTGTTGGGCTGCTGACCATTGTGGCAGCCTTCTTCTTGACCTTCTCATTATCTTCTACAATGGTTACCTTCTTCAATTTGGATGCATCCGACTCTGTTGATCTACTCTCTGGAGAGTCCTCATCGGATTGTTTAACCACTTTTTGTGGACTCTTTTCTTCAGAGGTACCATTCGAAGTGATAACGGTGGACTCTTTTCCTTGCTGCTCCGTAGTTGTGATTGATTGTTGAGTAGGGGAGGGAACATCCTTGTTTTTCTCCGCTGTGGTTGGAGAGGCAGGGATTTGTTGTGTTGGTACTACGCTGCCCTTGGAAGAAGCTTGATCTTGAGGTTTTGTGCTCTTGTTGTTGATTGAGTCAGAGGATGATGGTGATGAAGCATCCTTCTTTTCGTCTTTGACTTGTTGAGGGATTGAACTAGTGTTAGGTTGTTGTGGAGTTGTTGGCGGTATGGAATGTGTTGGGGGTGTTACGGGTGTTGAGGGTGGAGTTGATGATGAAGCATCATATGTTGTTGTTGATGCTAAGGAGGTGCCTGTAGTATTGGCCGTTGTTGATTCGTTCTGCTCCTCCAACGTAACATAATCAGGAAAATCCAAATAACTCGCAAGGAATTGTTTGGATCCCCAATGAAAATAGGCTAACTTTCCCGTTCGTGGATCCTCCTTTTCTTGATAAATTTTACTTGGTGATCATAATTATATGACGACTCATTAAGCAAAAGTAATGTTCCATTACATACGTTCTATCAGTTCGGTAGGGTCGTGGATAAAAGTAGGTCTCCTTGAATCTAACATATTCTGTTTTTCCAATTTTAAAAACGTCCGGGGCTGTTCAACAGTGTAATCACCATTAAATTTGGTTTTCAAAATCATTAGCTTGATATCAATTGAGGCTATACCTACCTCTCGTCGGTGCTTGCTGAGAATTGATGTTACTGTCCGTGGACATCTCAAAGAGCGTTTGATATTTTTTCTGAAATTTTTAAATTTAACGGATTTAGGGTGGATGACCCTTAAAATGCCAGTAATTTATAGTAAAGACATTGATCGAAGCATCCTCTTACAACAACGTAGATAACTCATTCTTGGCAAACTCTTTCAATTCCTTATTGCTGTCACTGTGTAATTGCACCAACTCCTTGCACAAATCAATACAACCCGATTTCTGTAAAATCATGCCATTAGAATCCATTTCATTCAATTTCGCAACAAGTTTCAACAGAGACAAGCTCAACTCGCCATCATTGTCACTATGTGTAAATGTTTGAGTATATTTCACCAATGATTTCATGTCATCCATGCTGACTTTGAAAGCTTCATAGTATTGAGCAATTCCTTGCAATATGGAAAATAAAAAGATACATCCTTCTTTTTCCATATTGGTTGCATCTTTTAACTTGGAAAAGCATGATGCAATTAATTTCTCACGAATATCCTTGGAGAGAATATTCTCAACTTGATTTAGATTGTCCTTATCAATAGAGCTTCGTTTCATTTTGAATTGAGTGTACGGTATCACAAGAGACAATACATGAAGTGTCAAAGTTAGAATGTGAGGTGTCGTGGAGCGTTGAATAATATCGAGTAGAGCAACATGGAAGCCAAAAGTACCAGCAAATTGTGCACCTGCACTATTTGGATCGTTCTCTAAATGTTTCAAGAATAAGCTCATCATCATTTCATAGAGTTCATTA
The DNA here is from genome assembly GCF_008403515.1 of Naegleria fowleri. Lineage (NCBI taxonomy): Eukaryota > Heterolobosea > Eutetramitea > Acrasida > Naegleriidae > Naegleria > Naegleria fowleri. The sequence continues at coordinate 744,292 of NW_025407939.1, read as the reverse complement.
TCGTTAAACTCATTCAGTGAGAGTACAAGAGTTCGTACGTGTGTATACACTGTTTGTGATATCTTGGAATCCGTCGAAGTTTCACCCCAAGCTTTGGCAAGCACACTTGGATAACACTTTTCAATTTCAAATAAAAATTCAACACAGAATGAAACTACCCAACCATCATCGGCATATTTGGAGAGAGCAGCAAAGAAGAGACTTCCAAATTCTGTGGCTAATACTTGTATCAGCTTTTCTCTTGCGTCTGAGTCAGATTTGTTTCTGTAAATGGTATGCATGACGTTGAGCGTATTCGTGACCAATTCCTTATTCTTCAAATTCAATAGAACAATATTCTTGAATGATTTCATAATGAGAGGAGAAGCGTCTGATAATTCAAGGAATATTTTCGTAATGTATTGCTGAATGTTCGAGGATTTGGAATTTTGTTTTGTTGCAGTTGAAGGCGGAGAAAGCAATGATGACACACCTCCTTGCATGACCATGGATTTGGCTAGTTCCATTTTAGCCATCTTTGAGGTATCTTTTGCAGTCAATGACACAAACTTTGTCAGTGGAATAATAATTGCATTTTCATCATCGTTATTGATCTTGTTTGGAATTGATACTCCGTAGTGATAGACGACGAATTTGATCATCATGTCAAAGGCGCCTTGTTTTTTGCTGATGGTTTTCAATGATTCAATATTGTGCAAACTAATATTATTCAACAAAATAAACATGTTTCTTGATAATTCGTAGGATAGAGTGAGTTGCTTGAGAGCATAAACTTTGGAAATAACCTCGTCACACTGCTTGATCACTTTTTCCAATTCAGCAAGTAACTCATTGACATGATCACTTGGCTTTTCACTCAACATTGATAATAGTTGTACAGCCAAAGACATGACACGAACGTGCTCGACATGTGTGGTCGTGTTGATCTTGTTCGAAGCTGCTGTCATTCTCTTCAAAAATTTGCAATGATGTCTCTTCACAATATCAATACATGCGCCCATACATCCAGTTAATTTCATGAGTGCCTTGTGTTGTTCATTGTTTGGTGCTGTACTTTCAATAACTTCCACACATATCGAGAGACCTGTGAATGCAATTGAATAACTCTTAGTGTTATCATTAATCATACAAATGCATGATTGTAAACCTTCATGTTTAAGAATATCGTCAATTAATTGCTTCTTATTTTTCACAAAATGGGAATGTAAATATTTTGCACATTTCATTGCCTTAGCTCTGCAATTAGAGTTATATTCAAGCTCTTCAATGAGTTGAGAAAGTGATGAAATTGGATCGCCCACTTCGTTATCCATTTCATAATCTTCGTCATCATCATTGTTACGATCGTCCTCCTCATCTTTTTCATCTTCAGAAAGTTCGAAAAGTGGATCCATCATGGTCACTTCAACAATGGAGTCGGTAGTGCCTGACTTTAAGCTATTCGAAGAAGCATTTTGGCTAGAAGGTGCTTTTCTTATGATTGTTTTGTTCACATCGTCCTCCTCCTCTTGTTCTTCCTTCTTTGTTTCTTCCTTAGGAAGAGAAGTGGTGGTTCTCTTTGGAGGTGCCCCAGAAGAGGTAATTTTGTTGGGAGGTTCATCGTCGTCATCACTTTCATCTTTGAGGACAGTCTTTTTAGATTTGTTTGGAGGACCACCGGATGATGATGGTGAAGGAGTGGTGGAACTCGTATTTTTCTTGTTCACAACTTTGATGTCATCCTTCTCCTCCTCGTCAGAAGAAGAATCATCATCTTTCAATACAGTTTTTTTGGCCTTATTGGGAGGCCCACCCAAAGAAGCGGATGATTGATGCTTACTCGTCGTAGTGGCATTCGATGAATTTGTTGTTTTTGCTGATGAGAAGGAGTTGTTACTAGTGGCCCTAGGGTTGGTAGATTCCGTTGGAGGAGAGGTGGTTGCAGATGTTTTCTTTTTGGATGTGACAATGATATCTTCATCAGAGGACTCTTCATCTTTGAGAATGGTTGTCTTCTTTTTTCCGACTTGAGAGTTGTTTTGTATCGTCATGTTCTTCTTCTTTTCCTCCTCCTCATGATGAAGATGATCATCTGCTGCATTGTCATCCTCCACTCGTTTGATGACTGCATTTTGCAAGACAAATACAGGTTCTTCCTCGACGTCGTCCAATTTTGCTGGTTCAATAGGTTCTAATTCATCATCGACGAGAGTGTCATCCAATTTGGCTGGTTGCAATTCTTCGAGTGATGAAGTAGAAGCATGGAGTGGTGGTATTGATGTTGTGGTTGTTTCGGGTTTGGTTGTTTGTGGAGGAGATGTTGACGTGTGGGAAGAGAGACCGATCTTTTGATTTGGTTCTTTGTCTTCTTCTTCTTTCGGTGGATGAGAATCTTTGGTGATGGGTTGAGGATGAGCTGATGATGCGGATTGTATCACCGATGATTGTTGATGTTGTTGTTCTGGCACCACCACAAGAACTTGTTCAACAGTATGCGAGGTCAAGATGTTCACGTCAACAGAAGTCATGTTCTGTAACATTAATTGAGAGGACGATGTACCACCACCACCAACTCCTCGATTCAACAATCTCTTGATCGATTCGACCCAATCTTCACATTCGGCACGTGAAGAACACTCAAACATCCATTCTTCTTCTTTGTTTTTTCCTTCAATGTGCGATTTAATGGAAAAGCAAAAGGGATGTTTCTTGTTCATACTTTCATTGGTAATCATTTTGACTTGAGTATATTGGGCATCGAGCATGAGTGTTGATTTACGAGAATTGACTGGATCTTTCTTTTTCATGATCGCCAATGTGTTGGGATGAGAAAAGAGAGAGAGAGGAACTTTCTTCCATGATAAAAAAGCACTCTTTTTGACATCTTGCGAGTGTTTGATGAGTTTGTAATGGATTTGTTGTGTTGATGACGAGGATGGTGTTGACGAGGCACGTTTCATCGTCACTACGCCCGACATGGGCTGGTCAATCGATTGCATCATTTTGTTTTTTTTGGGTTTGTTTTTTGTCTTCAGTCGACGAGAAAGAGCTTTGACAGTTGAAAGAGTTCTTTTTATGATGAAACAATAACGAATTAAGGGAGATACAATGCCTTCATCTCTGACATGTTGAATGAATGAATAATAATGGAATTTGGTGGATCTGTAGCATTCTCACGATTAGTATTTTTGATTTGCTGAAACTGTGTATTACATTCAAAAAAATGGAGCGTTGGCTTTCCTTGATCGGAAAGCCTTTTCATTTTGCAAGTCAAATTCTGCAGAAAGCACAAATCGGAAAAGGCAAACTTGTGGATGATGCGAAATATTTATTTCCATTCTTTTTTGTCGCTGGATTTTCAATGGAAGTATTCATGATTAAAACGGGATTTTGTAGGTATTATCGGAATGGAACGAAATTGATGGAAAAATTATGAAAAATTTGTTTTGTCTGTGATTTTATATTTATTATTGGCGTTATGATTATCATTGGTATGAACTGGCCGTTCATGATGGCAATCTCTAAAATTGTAAAGATGAATATAGAAAACGAAAGGAAGCAGATAAACTGACAGCCAAGACTGCCGAATTTATGCTTGCCAAAGAAAGAATTATTGAAAAATTTGCGGAGCAATATATCAAAGAGAGACATCTGTAAATCATTCATTTGTGTCTAAATACATACTCCATAAAAGGTATAACAAATATTTATTTATACAGAGCTCTGTTCTGATGACGCAAGTATATGTTCAATATAAATTGACCTTAAACCTTGTCTCTTTTCAGATATGATCAAGGAAGTGTTGAAAAATTCGTGTTAAATCAATAATGGTATTGTCTTATCCCATCATACATTCATCTTTTTATCATGATTAAAACAAATTCATTTGTAGATAAAGTGTGAAAAAATTGAAATGCAATCCTCAACTCAATGTTGGCAAATCAAAACCTTTGGGAATTTTTCAGTATTGCCACTTCAATCAAAGCATGTATGGCCTTTCGTTACATCAATGACTTTTAAGAAGTCATTATTCTCCCAACTTGAGAGTCATGATAATAATAATATCTCACTGATGCACCATAATCAATAGGTGTGACACCAAACATGCGTCACCTGTTCCGTTACGAAATTTTTTTGCCGCGCTCTCAAATTACAATTTTATCAAACAGCTGTAGATTTTCAAAAAACAACAGTAAATTCTTTAAAAAAAATGTTCAAAAATACATTTCAAAGCGGCTTTCTTTCAATATTATACTCCATCGGGTAGGTTGTGGAATGAGTGTGTGGCATCAATTGACCATGCATTATACAACGTCAATGACAGATCTAAACCCCTTCAAATTTGGGATAAACAAGTGAAGAATGGGCACATCAAACGTATAACCGATCAGGATATTCAAAGCTCTGTTCTTGAGCTCATCGGAACCAATGTGAGCACCACCTATATTACATGTCCGGCTAGTTCGAAAAAAACCCTCGGAATCAAGTTACCGTTCCTAGTAATGGTCATTAAGAATGTAAGTTATCATGCAGTCAAACATTCCATCAATGGTTAATATGGCATTCGATCATTTTCTGTTCAGCTCAAAAAATACTTTACATTTGAAGTTCAAGTTTTAGATGACAAAAACATCAAGAGGCGATTCCGAGCATCCAACTATCAAAGCACTACAAGAGTGAAACCTTTCATTTGCACAATGCCCATGCGTCTCGACGAAGGATGGAACCAGATCCAATTCAACTTGGCTGATTTTACAAGAAGAGCATACGGTACCAATTATATAGAAACATTAAGAGTTCAAATTCATGCAAACTGTAGAATTAGAAGAATTTACTTCTCTGACAGGTTATACTCTGAAAGCGATCTGCCAGACGAGTTCAGATTGTTTTTACCAATTCAGAAAAACTAAACCTGTAGATATCAAAGAGCAGATTTCAGTTGATTCGGCTGAGTTCAATAAATGTGAAAATATTTGGAATCTTTCTCCTTCTCTTCAGGATCCTGTTGTGATTCTCCCGCAATCAATCAGTGATAACAAAATGTGACAATCAAATTGGCAAATATGACTTGATCCGTCGGACTTCAAAAATGATTCCGAGTACTCCTGTATTTTCATCAAGGTCAGGAATGTAACCTCCCTGCTCCCTTAGAAATATCCAAGGTACTCTCATCTGTCAGAGTACGTACAAGCCTATTGATTGGAACCATTCGTGGACCCACTCAATAAGCTTAAAAGTCCAAAAAAATGAATAATGCATCGTGACTCATGCCACAAAGAAACCATCAAGCATTTCACTGAGAAGAATTCTCAGCAAATTGTTGGCATCACTTTCGATAGCATCCTTGTTATATTTGCAAACATCTTCGTTGACAATACTCTTGGATTTAAAATCACGTAATATTTGTGCGGAGGAATTAGCGAAGGCATCAAGTCGCCAACAAGAGTTCGATACAATCCAAGAACAAAAAAATGTCTTCAAACACACGGACTCAACTCAGCTACATTTCTCTTCTTCGAGGTGTCAATGTTGGAGGACATCGATCGATCAAAATGTCGGAATTACAATCCATCTTTTCCAGTGTTGGCTGCATCAATATCAAGACATTAAAGACAAGTGGCAATGTTGTTTTTGAGTATTTGCATTCAGATCATGGTGTTGATGACGTGAAAAACCTTGAACAAGCTTATTCGAAGGGCCAATCACACAAAGATTTATATGTGACCTTGTTAGCAGAAACACCAAGTGATGAAAGTATGAAAGAAGTGTGTGATGACAGAAAATTATTTGAACCTGATGAATTTCATATTGAGGGAAGAACCATTTACATGAAATTAGTCAATACTGCAACGAAAACCAAATTAACCAACAAGTAAAAAGGTAAATTCAAAACAAGTTCCACCACACGAAATTGGAACACCATACTCGAATTGGAAACATTATCCAGCAATAACAAGAAGAAGAAAAAATAAACGAATATCTACGTACACATATCAGAGAGACTTCCTTCATTCTCTCCTTCCGAATTTCTCATTGAGAATGTACACATTGTTGAACCGTGTCTATTGTCTTGTCCTCTGAACACGACTCTGTGTCAAATCGTTCAAGTGTTGTTCAAACAAGTTGTTGAAAAAAAAGAATTTCAAAATTGAAAAAAAATGAATCCCTTCGATCAAGACGATTTATTCTCAGTGTTCGGAGTTAGTAACAACAACAACAATCCGAAAAAGAGAACCCTTGAAGAATCAATACAACTTGCTGAACAACAAATTCAACAACGAGAGTTGAAGAAAATCAAACAACCTTCTGGGCATGAGGATATTGAATCGGAGGATGGTTCTTCAAATACACCAAAATTATCTAGGGCTTCATCATCAAAATCCATCACGGTTGATGATATTCCGACACCAACAGTCATACCGAACATGGATAGCAGCAATGACTCTACGAATGACCAAACACCCACCACAGCCGATGGTAATATAAATAACAATGACAACAACCAAACAACAACAACTAATACATCAACCACCACGACTCATAAAGCCATCGGAAAGTTAGGAGAAAAGAATGATTGTTTGCATGAAATTGCACTCCCACCCGATTATGTTATTTCTTTAGATGTTGACGGAAAGATGATTCCTCCTCCAGCCTCCAATGAAGATGTTTCATCCATACAAGCACACACCAAAATAAGTGAACCCCAAGAAATTATTCATTATTTACTGGAACAACAAACTCAAGTAGAGCTGGGTCTTAAGCCACCAGCAAAAACATATCCATTCACATTGGATGCTTTTCAACGTCAAGCAGTTCGTGCCATTGAATTAAGTCAAAGTGTACTCGTTTCAGCTCACACATCAGCGGGTAAAACTGCGGTTGCTGAGTATGCTATTGCAAAATCTCTAAAAGATGGAAGTAGAGTCATTTATACATCTCCAATTAAGGCATTGTCGAACCAAAAATTCAGAGAGCTGCAAGAAGAATTTACAGATGTAGGATTAATGACTGGTGATGTTACTATTAATCCAAATTCAAGTTGCATTGTCATGACTACAGAAATTTTAAGAAGTATGCTTTATAGAGGATCGGAAATTCTGAATGAAGTGCAATGGGTTATTTTTGACGAAGTACACTATATGCGTGACAAGGAGAGAGGAGTAGTGTGGGAAGAGACATTAATTTTATTACCAAATTCAGTGAAATATGTATTCTTGAGTGCCACTATTCCAAACGCAACAGAATTTGCTGGATGGATTGCAAAGCTAAAAGGTCAACCCGTTCACGTGGTGTACACGGACTATCGTCCCACACCATTGCAACACTACATTTATCCTGTCGGTGGAGAAGGAATTCACTTGGTGGTAGAAAAGCACTCATTCAAAGAAGAAAATTGGAAGAAAGCAATTGAAGATTTGACCAACGCATCGTCACAACTCAATAATAGTAGTGGCAGTTCAAAGAGAGGAGGCAGCAGTAATGGAGCTTCAGGTACAGAGCGTAAAAAGAGAGTTGACACCTCTCTCGTCAAGTTAGTGAACATGATCATGAAGAGAAATTTTCAACCTGTGATTGTGTTCAGTTTCAGTAGAAAGGAATGTGAATCACGCGCTGTCTCACTTTCAAAATCCAACTTTAACGATGAAGAAGAGATGAGTCTCGTTGCTGAAGTTTTCAATAATGCCATCGATTCACTGAATGACGAAGATAAAAAGTTACCCCAAGTAGAAAGCATGTTGCCACTCTTACAAAAAGGAATTGGAGTTCACCACTCTGGTCTTCTCCCAATCATGAAAGAGGTCATTGAAATTCTCTTCCAAGAAGGTCTCATTAAGGTTCTTTTTGCTACAGAAACCTTTGCGATGGGTTTGAACATGCCTGCCAAAACAGTCCTCTTCACAGGTATTGAAAAATTCGATGGACAAATCACTCGAAGATTAACCTCTGGTGAATACATTCAAATGAGTGGTCGTGCTGGTCGTCGTGGTCTTGACGATAAGGGTATTGTCATTCTCATTTTGGATGATCCTGAAATGAGAGAAGAAGATGCTCGACAATTAATGAACGGAATTGCAGATTGTCTGAATAGTTCATTCCACTTGAGTTATTATATGGTTTTGAATTTATTGAGGGTTGAAGAGATTTCACCCGAGTACATTATGGAACGATCCTTTTATCAATATCAATCCGAAAAGAAGAGAGCTTCTTATGAACAAAAATTGAAAGAATTGGAACAACAGAGAAATGAATTGGCCATTGAGAATGAAGCTCAAATTTCTTCATATTATTCATTGAAGAACGATTTACAAACTTACTACGAGTCATTGAGACAATTAATTACCACTCCATCCTATTCCATTTCAGTTTTATCTGCTGGTCGACTGCTCCGTATCAATGGATGGGGTTGGGGAATTTTATTGAAATTCACAAAGAAGAAGCATGCAGAGAGATTACAAGTGGCTCAAACCAAGGCCTCTGATTACAATATTGAAGTGTTAATTCCAGCGCATCCACAAAGTGATCAATTGCCATATCCAATTCAAGAATATCAAACCAATGCTTCTGGTTTGGAACCAAAGCCGGTCATTAAGACCTTTTCACTTGCCTCTGTGGAAGTTTTCAGCTCAGTCAAAGTTTATTTATCAAAGGAGTTGAAAACGAGACAAACCGATGCCACCTCTTCAGAATGTAAATCCTCTATTTTGAAATTATTGGAAACTATTAAGAGATTTAAGGCACAGACTGTTGTGGAAACCTCTGATGGAACCATGCAAATTGACAAACTGTCTACCATCAAGTATGGAGATCTTCCAAGATTAGACCTCATTGAGGAAATGGGTATTCCAAAGAATAAGGTGAAAGAAATTGTCGACGCTATTCAACAAATCGAAAGTCGATTATCCTACAGTCCATTCTATCAAGAGGAATTATCAAATTATAAGAACAGTGGATCATCTTCACAGCAGTCAAAAACAGTGTCACCTCTATTTGCTCAAGTCAAACTCTATGAACAAAAGCTCGAGTTGGATGCTCAAATAGACGAAATGAAGAAACTCATCAAAACTACTGCACAAGTGGTAATGAAAGAAGAATTGAAAAAGATGATGAGAGTATTGAGAAGATTGGGATTTGCAACTGAAGACAATGTAATTACAGCAAAGGGTAGAGTTGCATGTGAATTGAGCAGTGCAGACAGTTTAGTCATTACAGAAATGGTGTACAATGGTGCCTTCTCAGATCTTACACCTGAACAATCCATTGCTGTACTTTCATGTTTTGCATCAGAAGTCTCTGGAGGTCAATCGAGAGAAGATGACAAGGCAACACTCGCTGAAGATCTTCGGAAACCTTATGAAGATTTAGAAAAAGCAGCTCGAAGAGTGGCTGAAGTTTCTGTTGAATCAAAACTTGATTTAGATGTTGAAAAGTATTTGCAATCATTCCCATGCAATATGATGAATTTAACGTATGCTTGGTGTAATGGAGCTCAATTTGTTGAGATTTGTAAAATGACAGAAATGTTTGAGGGGTCGATTGTGAGGTCCATGAGACGTTGTGAAGAAATTGTGAGACAAATGTGTGCTGCTGCTAAAGCGATTGGTGAAGAATCTTTGGAAAAGAAATTATTACTAGGACTTGAAAAGATGAGAAGAGACATTGTGTTTAGCAGTTCGCTCTATTTGTAAATATCAACGATATCGAACTACATTCCATGCTTTCTCACATGTGAGAGTTTCAATTACGATAATGAAATCAACAAATTTAATTTTCAAAAAAAATTGTTTGATTTTCAAATAAATAATAATAAATTAATAAATAATAATCAACGAGATGTTACTCTCTTGTTTTCATTAGAAATCGTCGATATCGATCTTCCATTGGTGTGTTGCCAAGCAAACCTCCAGAGTGAATATAAATCACATGATTTTCCGTGCTTGTTGAATGCTCCACGTAAGGGTCGTGCAAAAATATGTCGTGTTGTTCTTTCAGTGCGAGAAATCCTTTTGCATCGTAGAGGTACTCAAACTGCACTCCAATTTCATTCTTTAAATTTTGAATCATTTCATACATTTCCTTATAGAGTTGACCATATCTGTATTTTTTGGTGGTTTGCAAGATTTTGGGATAAATGGATGAATCATTTGGTTCCAGCTCACAAAACTGATTTTGTAAATACTGTACCGAACCTACACAATTAGTGGTGAATACTTGAAAGCGAGCCGAATTATTACATGATGACTGATTCATTTGGAGTAAATATTTTGAGAGAAAGAGAGCTGATGTTCCTGTTCCAGATGGAAGAAAAACATTAAATTGATGCTTTTTTGACCTACTTGAGCGAACTAATTCCTGTATCGCATCATTCAATTCTAATGCCATTTGAGAGTATCCAATTTGAGCTTCGTGCTGAGAAACTCCTTCTCGAAGATACAAGACTCCACTCTTTTCATCAAAACTCTTTCTTTGAGAAACGGTTCTGCAATAAAAATCATGTTTCATACGTTCGTAATCTTGTCGTTCCGTGAGTGGAATAAATTCCATTTGTAATCCTTGTGATCTCAACTGCATGACATGAAATAAATTTCCAAATTGAGAATTAGACTCCACATAGTTCAAATCGCGTTCTACAAAATATTTAAATGAAATTCCTAATCGGAAACATAAATATGCAATGGAAAGCATGGCATTGGATTGAATAGAACCATACGAACGAATTTCTTTTAAATTATTAAAATCATATTCCAATGTTAAATCATTAAAATCTCCGAAACGATTATTATTGTGTATATCATCATCATGATTGTTCATCCAACAACTTTGAGAAAGTAAAAACTGCAACTTGCGTAATTTGTTCCCACTCAAACATTTACTATTCAAGTCTTGCCATGCTTTTTCCGATCCATAACAATTCTCGCGAGGAGGGAGATCCTCCATCATCTTGATGCTCAATAAATCATCTCTAAACACATGAAAGTGGAGATTCGGAAAAGTCCTTGAAGAAGAAGAGGACTGTATCAATGATCGCGGCCATGATGGAAAAGATTGAAGCTTTTTCACATGTTGCATTTTTTTAATTTTCCTCTCATTTCCTCTTCATAAAAGATCATCTGTTGAAAAAAGATGTATCATTGAATGATTGTTCTTGTTTTAGAGGTGTGGTGTTGAGGTCCGTTGTTGTTGAACTAGTTCTAACAAGTCATGATGCAATGAAAATTGATCATTCTGAATGTAACTTTCCCATAATTCGATGTGATTTAAAATGGGAGAGAGAGCCACAATGGTATGAAAGAGTTGATGACTGTGATAGCATCGACATGTATTAAAGAAGTGTGTTGATAATGTGTGAAATAATAATTATTTGAACTCATACCTAGTTTAAACTTACCTTGCTCCAAAAATGTCAAAAGTGTATGGGAAATACTTTTCTGGAAATTTCAACACTCGAATCACCATTGCAAATGCCAACAAGGAGAAGGAACGAAAAATAATTTTTCCAAACAATAATTGGTTAAAATTCAATAATTGTAAAAGCATTTGATTTGTATCATGGTCGATACTTGAAGTATTGGAAATGAGGTCAATCTCCTTTCCAAACAATGTATTCATCAACAAATCCAAAAATGATAATTTTCCTTCTAGGACCGGTTGGTAAATATATTCAAACTGTAGAAACAGTCTCACAAACATGCACATCAGCCCGATAGTACTAAAAATTGCAAAATATAATGTTCTTCGATTCGACAATCTTCGTTTCACCATGCTTGGAATCCAAAACCACAAATAGAAATATCCAGCAAAACTAATCGAGGTCAGAACAGTTGCCACTCGATCAAAACCTTTCAACATGAAATAAGCACACCAAATATTGGATCCAGAGAACATGGAAATAATTCCTCTCAAGTCACAAATTAAACAAAAATGGTAAGCACTTTCACTATTCATTCTAAAGACATGATAGAAAGCACTCAAATAATAAATCAATGCAGCACTCGTATAGTAAAATAGAGAAATGAAAATATCTGCTCTATCTTTTCCCATCTCATAAGCTTGACAAGTACAATAAACAATTAAATATGAGAAATAAAAAGCTGGAAGTAAATGTGTCCATATATTCAGTGTTTCATTGTGTAGCGTAAAGATGGAATAGATACATTTTTTGAATGATTGTATCGGTAATTTCCGATATCCACTCACAAGATAGGGATTATCTTGATGAAGTAAATGATGAAGTTGAGTCTTGAATTTTTCCTCGTGATGTTGCTTACAGGGCTGAATATTCTCCAAATAAGGATACCAAGGCCATTCATATGGAACAGTATTTGAATCATCATGATGACATGAACATTTCCCATTACTATTCTTTGTCTGCTTTGTATGGTGGTGGTGATGATGTTGGTGGTGATGGTGATGATGAGAAGATTCTCGGAGAAGAGCAACATCATCCTTCATGTTGGTTGTTGTTTTCATTTTTTTGAATTTCCAAATACTTTCCGTAAAAACTCTCTTGAAAATCTCAATTGTCTTCTTTTTCAAGAATCGATCATGAATTCACAATGATCTGATCGAGGAAGAACCAACTTGGTTTTCCACCTTGAGAATGATGCCACGTTGGAGTGGTGGCATGATGGTATGACTCAACGACCACCTTAATGGAATGAATGTTATTACCACCAGAACGACGAGTCAAGCATTCAGAGCAACTAGTTGGATGAATGTTGGAAAGAACAAAGTCAAATCGAAACGTTTGTTCCTCATCACGCAACATTTCAGGTGTGACTTGCAAGTGTTCCTGTATGAATGATGGATCCCAACAAGAAATCTCACCAAGAAAGATCCATTTCTCAGAGTCTTGATTTGTAGTTTCTTGATCGTACGTACTTTCATAATAAAAAGAGATTTTCTTAGGCATAAAAATCCATGATCTTGGCTTGTGAAGGCATCCAATGGAAAGGCGTGACAAGGAAGAGAGTTCAGTGCGCCATTTGCTGCAGATGATTTCAACACGTGGAGTTCCTTCAAAACCAATCCATTCTTTGGAATGAAAGCACAAAGGATCTCCTCTGACACCATTCACAAGAGTTCTCAATCCAAGCATTGTATCCCCAGAATATCTGTTTTTGTTTGTTGTTTCAAGCACATACGAGTCATAGTCACATCTCGATCCATTATCATTGAGCTCAATGATGGCCCTCACTTGACAAAATAAGGCATTATGAAAAACCAGATGAAATACTTGTTTCATACCATAGATGAGAGAGTTTCGAATGACTTGGGTGTAAAGTTGCACTTCCCCACGATTCGCGTGTGAATGCAATATTGATTGTGGAGAAATATTCTCATATTTCACATATTCGTTTGTTATTCCAGGAATAAAGAAATAAATTTCTTGCTTTTCGTCTTGATCATCCACCTTTACCAGATGTATCACATCCTGATTCTTTTCATCTACGAAACATTCCAATGGATAACATTCCTTTCCAATTCGGAGATGTTTCAAAATAGTTCCATAATGTCGTTGACATCGATCTAAAAATACATAATAATGACCATCCTTAGAGATGTCCTCCTGCTTCATCCATGATGCCTCACACCATAATGCCTCACTCATGGCCAACACTCGTGGAAAGATCATTTGTTGCAGTTTTTCTTTGGTTTGCATTCTCTCCGTCCAACAATTACATTCACCTCCAAGAATAAAAGCTGCAGTTGTTTCATCCACATGCTTCATATCCAATTCACACAATTTGAAAGGATTAAACGATAGTACTTTCTTCAAAGGGATGATCTCAATTCCATAATCGAAATAGCAATGACTCGTTGGAGAAAGTATGGTATGAATTTGATTCTGAATCGCTCGTTGTGCTCCTTCTGTACCTCTCCATGACTGGATGATTAAGTTGTCTTTGGATGACATGTTGTCCTTTCTTCCAGTAGAGTTTGACATGAACACCTCATCCCAACCAACCATACATTTTCCCTTCGATTGTAAAAATGTATAAATTCTATGAATGAAATAAGAGTAGAGTTGTTGCTGTTTGAAGAGTGATATTTCTTCAATCTTACATGAATATTCTTCGTTGCGTTTGGCAAGTTGTTGGCATTTGGAGCAATGCATCCAAGAGGCCGACTCTGGAACCTCATCTCCACCAATGTGAATGATGGGAGAATGTGGAAAGAGTTGAATGACTTGGTCAAGAACGGTTTCTAAAAATTGAAAAGTGCTTTCTTTTCCTGCACAATACACATCATTAAATATTCCCCATTCATTGGGTGGAGTCATTTCAGGAGTAAATATTTTGACACCACTTTCTGAATCTTCACAGGTCAACCATTCTGGGTAAGCAATGACAGCAGCAGAAGAGTGTCCAGGTAGCTCAATTTCTGGGACAATTAAAATACCTTTCGAGTGACAATACTCGACTAGAAAGGAAATGTCGCTCGTACTGTAAAAACCACCATAAAGTTTATCATTTCCAACAACAAGGTCTTGTTCATCCTTTCTCAACTTTCTCCAAGCTCCAATTTCAGTAAGTTTTGGAAATGATGATATTTCAATTCTCCAGGCTTGATCTTCTGTTAAATGCCAATGAAAAACATTATATTTGTAAATGTACAAAATGTCAATCAATTCCTGAATTGTTTCAATCGAAAAGAAGTGTCTTTAGAAGTCAATTCAAATTATTGACATGCAATGTCACATACAGAAAGGATTACACGCAAAACTTTAAATTATTTCTTTCCTTTGAGGAAAAGCTGATTCAAACAATGAACACGAATATTCAGATCCATAACTAGTTCATAGCCTTGCAGTAGAGATTTCTTTGAATAATCATCGACTTCTGTTTGTTGTTCGAGTTCGAGAATCGGAATGTCATTCATCTCTAGTTCCAGTGACAACACATGAAAAGCCACATATC